>NW_006300367.1:3680557-3696249 GCF_000327345.1 Myotis davidii
TTCACTGTGACAGGATTTCAAAGTGTCCTTTTTTCTCACTGCTAACTCTTTTGTCAAATTCTTTTTCATACATCAATATTTAAATCCTGTTTTCTTGTATAATATTTGATTTTAATTTCTAAGTAAATGTGAAATCTTTTTATTTTTCCAATTAATGAATTGGAGTTATTTACTAGTGTAACATATATTTTCTTCCAGCTATTTTTCTATTTTATGCCACAAGCTTTTACATTTTTCTATGAATATGTTTATACAGTAATAATCATAATCACAAAGAGACACAGGCAATACTCACACATAGTCTTTCACTATGTTATCTAAACTACTTATTCTTTGTCTTTTTTGACATTTATTTTTCTATATAAAAAGTTATAATTATGTTCATATACATATACCATTTTGCTACTGATTCCCTTTAGACTAATATATTTAGATTTTGCTGTATTTAAGTGGGGCCCAGTGGTTTCTTATTATTAGCAATATTGAAATGAGCAATATTTTATTTTTATCCAATTTGAAACAATACATTTATACTCTATTTAGTATCTATTAGGATATTAATAAGCTTATTCTACCTCTAAGATGGCATTAGATTTCTATGAGTATTTGATCTTTCATGTTTTCCCAATAATGATTTGTTTGTATTAAAATAAGTCCTCCCTTTCAGTTTAGGTCACTCTCAGTGGAAGGCATATGGTAAGACTGGCAAGAAATCTCGCCACACAGGTTTGGAAGTGACATCAACCAAGGCATTGCAGATTTGTGGGCAAGGCCTTGTCAGGGGCTCTTGCCTCAGTTCCCTCCAGTGAGAATCAGAACACCAACCATCCTTATGAGCGTCGTCAAATGATTCCAGGGAGCTGCTGCTCCTCGTTGTGTGTTGCAAAGTGTACGCTATATGTTGAATCCAGGAGCAGAGGAAAGAAAAATGAACAAGCACCTTTATTTTGACTCTTCAGAGTCTTAAATAGGCTATAGTGCACAGTGAATCTCCCAGAGGAGAACTTGGCTCCCAGTACACCACAAAGCTCTGTGACAATGAATCCACATGTCTCAGTGTACTCACTCAACTCTCCTGAAACTAATATTTTGTGAACATAATTTTAAAGATGCCAGTGTCCAAGAGCTTTAAGAGGTGGTATGAGTAAGCCACTATTCCGTATCCCAGCTGAGAAAGAGCGTGACTCAGCCATGCCACTAAGAGAGTTAAATCATATCCTTATCTGAAAAAGTAATTTGCATCTCTCAGTTTGCATTGTGGCTGAGTAACTTCTTGGAAAATAAAATGTTTAATCTTTGTTTACTTTAAAATTTAAATGTTGTGTCAGTCAAGATTTTGGGTTCCAGGTAAGAAAAACTAACCCCGATGACATTAAACAAGAGATTTATTAAGATGATACAATAGCTCACATTATTGATGGGAGTCTTGAAAATAGTCTTAACCAGCAGGAAATTAACATGGAGGGCCAGAATGGTTAAGAAGAAGCGAACTGAACATCCGCATTTTATTAAGAATTATCTAGGCAGTGAGCTTCCACAGCGGCACCAAGGCCTAGGGACATTGATGCCACAAGTTTTTTAATGGATTCTAAACAGCCCTCACCCCACTTAATCCTGATTTAACATCCTGGGGAGGATTGTACAATTAGTAAAAATATGTTATCTAGCTTTAATTTTTCTGGACAAGCTAATAGAGGAAATGACATTTTTCCTAAAGTTTTGTGGTGGTAGAGTTTATTTGCATCCCATGGAAGCTAAACACTTGTGGGTTTCTTCAAAACATTCTGTTTGAAGACTTGGAAATCGAGTAAATAAACAAACAAACAAACATATGTCATAGTTCCCTATGGATTATTACAATTCTACTTAAACAGGTCTGATAGAGGGTTCAGTATAGGAGGGCAATGAAACCCTGCAGAGGAACTTCACCAGGAAGTAATGAATGTCCTTGAATGAGCTTGGAGAGTTCCCTTGAAGATATTCAGGCTGGAGGCTTCATGAGAAATGAGACTATACAGTCAAGCAGGCGGCAGATCAGTCACTGGGATTTGGGCATATGCGTTAATAGAACCATTTCTGTATTCAAAGCTGAGAAATACAAAACAGTTTTTAGTGTATTTATTCAGTCATTAATTCCCTCATTTATTTATTGACTTGTTAATCCAATTATATAGTCATAAAAATAAAAGATTATCTTTGAGGAGCTTGAGAGAATCAACATAAAACCACATCATTGCCACACAGGATGATACATGAAATGATGTATTCAACAAATCTTTATTGAACACGGATTATGCGCTATGCATCTGGGGGATACAGATATTCAGCACTCTGTGATGGCTCTCAAGGAGCTCCAGTTAATGATAGAAATAAATGCATAAGTAAATGCAGTAATTACAGTCCTGTGTGATGAGTGCAATAACAGAAACAGATGCTGGTGGCACAGAGATGATTTAATAGACTTTAATGCACTTTAGAGCAAGTGCTTGGCAATTATTAAGTACAGGAGGTAAAAAATAGTAATTATATTTTCTAATTTGTCAGTTCAAAAACTTTACTGATTTTAATATTCCTCTCACAGCACATTGTCCCTTTATTGAAAAGTCTCCCTGGCTTCATTCCCCATATTAGGAAGCAGTTTACCATTAATTAGCTGTTAGTCAGCAACTCCGAGTTATTCTTGGAGAAGGAATTACATTCAGAAATCATATTTAAGATTTTGTATTTTTATTTATTCTGAATGCAAGGGGGCTCAGTGAAAATATTTAGATGACTAATATGGTATATAATATTGTTCTCATTATTCATATTATTAACTATAGCGATAAAGGCCTAATTACTTCGCGGGCTTAATTGGCTAACCTTATTTATGGATACATGGATTCACTTATTCTTTCAAAAGCTACTTCTTGAATAGTACCTGAGGCTTGTGCTGAACAACCATATCACAGAAGAATTTGACACAGTCATGGCTTTGAGGTTCTAGAAGAATTATTCAATATTATTAAGTTATTAAGTACACTAATAATAGTTTTTCCAAGAATATGCACATAGAAGATCACAACTCTGCCTGGAGTCCAGACGAGCCCACATTCTACTAGTCTGTTTACAGCCATGGAGCAAGGCGACGATGACTCCTTATGATAGATACCGGGAAAGGGAGAATCGGTTGAAGAAACTGTAGGTAGGGACAATATTTGAGGAGATTGGTGGATGTTTTCCCAGTGAAATAATCACAAAAGTGCTGAAAACTATTTTTAAAGCATAACAGACAAAACAAACAAAATAAAAACAACCATTTAGTCTTTGGAAACCTTCCTAAGAGCATCCAGACAGTGGAGATGCATATATTTTAAGAGAACATGTAGCATGACCACCTCTAGTTCCGCTCAGCTGTGTGCAGGGAGCTCTGAGTTGGAGCAGTGGCAGAGAACATGCATACCCATCCACACCTGCTGCCACTCTATGTAGATTCACTTCAGGAAGGGAAGACCACTGACCTTCTCCTCCATCCCGCCACCCCCCCATCTCCCCAGCTTTGACTTGCAAATGTTTAACTATTTCAGACAGATGCGGCCACTAGGACTTGGATTTCCATACTATTGTTAAGATAAAACACTCCCTGAATTGATCTAAAGATTCAACAAATTTTCTATCAAAATTCTAGTTGCCTCTTTTGCAGAACTTAGCAAGTGGATCCTTAAATTCATATAGAGATGCAGGGATGCATAATGGCCAAAATAATCTTGAAAAATCCCTCACAATTTCTGATTTATTTTTCCCCAGCTTTCCTTGAGGTATGACTGACAACTAAACTGGTAATAGATATAAAAACATTGAATTGACATAAATTGTGAAAGGATTCCCACAATTAATTAACATACCCATCTGGTCACATAATATTTTTTCTTATTCTATAATAATTTATTTTCTTTCTTTTTTTTTCTTTCTCTTTTTTCTTTTTGTTGAGAACAATTAAAATCTACTGTCTTAGCCAATTTCAGCTATATGTGCAGCATTACCAACTATAGGTTCCATGCTGTAAATGAGACCTACGTGACTTATTAATCTTAAAGCTGAAAACTTGTAACTTTTAACCAATGTCTCCTCATTTCTCCCACCCCAATAGCCCTGGCAACCACCATTCTACTCCTTGTTTCTGAGAGTTTGACCATGCCATATTTGTCTGTCTTTCTCTCTGCCTTATTTTACTTGGTATAATGACCTCCAGGTTCACACATGTTATCGTAAATGCAGGATTCAATTATTTATTAAATAATATACCTCCAAATGTGTGTGTGTGTGTGTGTGTGTGTGTGTGTGTGTGTATGCGCACTGGGGCTTAAGGACAAGGCTTAAAGACCCACTTTCACATTTTATTTCATCAGGGTAACTATCAATGGTTGCTAATTGGTATTTTGTACTTCAGTCCAACAGCTACGTTTTTAGAGTTATCTCTCTTCCTGCATGCATAGCAATGGAGTTGGGCAGAGTGTGTAACAGACCACCTCACTACAGATCTCACAAGACAGGCCTGAAAAGGCTGTGTACAACATTATTCCAAAGACTAAAGCTTTGTTCCTGATTCATCTTTTAGTAGCTGCCTCCTTCTTTTAATTTGAGCTATTTTCTTAAAGCTACCATATAGTCTTTGTCTATCTCACTAGTTCATATTCAGCCCAGGGCTGAACTGCAACAATAAATAAGGTTTGAGTTTTCCAGGAGGTAATTCAGTCCTCCTGTGAATAGAGACTCACCTCTCTGCTCCTACTTCATTTGTTATGCACTCCTAACTTGGCATGCACCAGAGTGCACTGTGATTATTAATTTACTTCTGTCTGAGTCTTCTATACCTACCTGGAGATCCTTTAGGGCAGGAGTAATGTATTATGCAACTTTTTTTAATCCTAACATCTATCCTAGTGTTAAGAACTGAGCAAACATTCAGTAAATGTATTCTGAATTAATGAATCAAATCATATTCCATTCATTTGTTTTCCTGTTAGTCTTGCTTATTAACATCCTTGCACTAACAATAGCTTATTCTTCACTTTGTTCCAGCAAACTAGAAGTGGTGGGTCCATTTTAGATATTCATTTAAGATTTGTTAAGTTGAATTCTGTGTCATTAATAAATTTGTGAGAATGATCCATTAATAATTGATAATGATTATCAATTGATTATAATACAAGTCCACTAAAATATTGCTACTGGGCCTATTTCAGGCAACCCTTTTCTTTTTAAAGGAATATTAATAAAATAAAGTGTCTGAGAGTAGACCTCCCACTATAGGCGTTTAGATACAAGCTAGAATGGAATAGGCAGATGAGTGTCACTCAAAGTTTAAGGTAAAACTGCTGTTTGGCATTCACTTCGCTGTGTGAAGAAAGCCTCTTTGCTTTTCTGAATTCCAGTAATTGTCTTGTTTGTAGTCCCTTGCTGTAGACCTTTGCCTCCTGCCAACTGCCTGCCAGACGTGGTCTCGATGCTAAAAAGGAATAGGTTCCCAGGGACCGTAAGATATATATTGAAACCAAACACGCTTTTAAAATTATTGTTTTACAATTTCCACCAAGACAGCCTTCAGGTGACCCTTACTACTCATTGGATTTCAAAACATTTAGTGAAAGAATAACTAAAATATAAAAGCTATTATTCACAGATATTCACACACCTGACTAGTAAAGTTAGTTTTCCTATTGTGTGTGATTCGTATCCATGATGCACCATTTTTTCTTTCTGATTCTACTTTTATTTATCCTGCTTAGCTATCACATAGAATTTGCATTTAAATATCAGCTTATCACTCCCCCTGTGATTTCTAAAGTTAAGGTAAGAATAAAAGATTAGAAAATAGAATGGGGATGTCAAGGTTTCTTCTCTATCTTCGAATAGATTCCTAACTTAGAATATAAAATAATATCTTTATCTTACAACCTCTATCTTAGAATGGAACACCAAGGCTCCTTCTTTATCTTAGAATAAAACCAAGCCCCAAAAATTCTTGAAATCATGAAACATTTTTCAAAACCCTCTATGGTTACTTTCTATGTGGCTTTGGCAAATGTACTCAGTCTCCTTATATCAGTGATTTTTATGTGTAAAATAAAATGAACATTAGATATAATACCTATGCTTTAGTCTTATTTTAAGGATATATTTAGGAGTAATGTCATCAAGATGGCAGACTAGGAAACCCCATTCCCTCATGTCCCAATGGGAACATTAAATTAACAACCAGATACTGGCTAAAATAATGTCATAGAACCTCTGGATATCAGTCAACAATATACATCAGCCAAGTGAAAAACCAGTCAAGAAATAAACCGCACCCTCTTCCATCCCCTTCCCTTCACACCAGTCCCATTATTTTGCCTATAATTCTATATATCATCTATTATCCTGAAAAACCAGTCAAGAAATAAACCGCACCCCCTTCCCTTCACACCAGTCCCATCATTTTGCCTATAATTCTATATATCATCTATTATCTATCGATCTATAATCTATCTATCTATCTATCTATCTATCTATCTATCTATCTATCCATCCATCCATCATCTATCTTGAACTGCTATGGAATGAGGTAAGTATATAATTACCAAGAGTTATTCTTCTAGAGAGATTCAAACATGGCAGCCAACAGGACGACAGGGAGGAAGAGAGTGTGAGTGAGAAAAAGGAGCAGGAGGGGCGTGTGGACATGTGATGTGTTGCTGGGGGGCGGGGGGGAGTGAGGGACAGTTAGACACCGCAGGAGTCACAGGGATTGGCAGATCAGGCTCTCCTAGACAGGGAGCCCTGCTACCTCCACAGGCGCCCCCAGGCCGGCATAGCTTTAGCATGGAACCCACGACATCTTGTAGAGGGTAGCAACAGGGGCCGGAAGTGCTCTTGTGCATTAATAAAATAAAAGATCAGAAAAAAAGAAATAAATCACATTCAAAATGGTAGGAAATTTCATTGTTTTGCCTCACACCCAACACAATGTGGTGTGTCTTGGTTTGGGAGAAGTAGCATCCTATTCCCTAATTTCCTTTAATGAACTAGAGAAAGCAAAGCAGACCTAAAATGCAACATTGTAACCTGTCTGGGGACTGAGAAATTCCTTTCTCCATCAGCTAGCTTGTTGGCTAAAAAACCTAAAACAGCACAGCTTAGATCTCAGCTAGTAAGAGCCATAGGAAGTGAAGGCAAGGCTCATGGAATACACAAGTCGATTATATGCTTGCATGTGCTCGGGGAAAGTGATAATTAATTGAGGAACACAATAGCACAACTAAGGCTCAGCGAAGGAAAGAAGAGAGACTCTATATGAAAATAAGACATTAAAAAAACTGTATAAGGAGAAGAAAATACACACAAGGAGGCCCAGAGAAATCATGTGCCCAAAAAAGTGCTGGGAAGATCTCAAGCCTTCATATAGGGTTGTTTCCAAGGCTCAAACTATATCCTGATAGAAGGTCTTCTCTCTACATTAAACCAGTTTACAAAGACTGATATAGGAGGCTTTTTTTTTTTTCAGATGACCAATTTGTTAGTTTAGTGTTTTGTTTTTAATCATCACCTGAATATATTCTTTCCAATTACTTTTAAAGAGTGGAAGAAGGGAGAGAGAGAGAGAGAGGGACATTGATGTGAAAAAGACACATTGGTTGGTTGCCTCTTACATGAGTTCCAACCCCAGGGCCACAGATGGAACCTACAATCAACCAAGGTATGTGTCCTTGACTGAGAATCAAACCCGCAACCCTTTGGTCCACAGGCCAGTGCTCTAACAACTGAGCAGAACTTCTCAGGGCAAAATGACCAATTTTTTTTTTACTAAAGATCACAAAACATGCAAATAAACAAGAAAACATGACCCATAAATAGAACAAAAAATCATTAAACACTGTCTTTGAGTAAAAACATGCATTGGTCTTACTAGACAAAGGCTTTAAAATAATAGTCTTAAACATGCTCAAGAAGGGACAACATGAACAAAACTGAAAGAAAATGAAAGAAATAATATATAAACACAATAATCAAATCACCAAATATAAAATAACTTCTTTTTAAAAAAAGAACCAAAGGGAAATTCTGGAGGTGATAATTAAAATAATTTAAGTGAAGGAATCAGTAAAGAAGTTCAATAAGTGATTAGAAAAAGCAAAAGAAAGAAACTGAAAATTTAAACACAAGTAATAGGAAAACACTGAGTCTGAGGACAGAAAAATAATAAGTGAAGTCATCAAGAGAACTAAAGTAAACATGGGGAATGAAGGAATATAAAATCTCACTACAAAAATTCACTAAACACAAATGAAGGCTGTGTGGAGAAAATAAGGAAGAAAAAGGTATAAGATATACAGAAAAATTTTAAAATTAAGCTCTTCCCTCTCAGTAATAACTAAATATACATGGATTAAAATTCCTAATCTTACCCAGGCAGTGTTGCTCAGTGAGAGGTCACCAGTTCCATTCCTGTTCAGGACACATGCATAGTTGAGGGCTCGATCTCTGATCCCAAGTATGGGGCATGAAGGAGGCAGCTAGCTGATCGATGCTGATGTTTCTCTTATTGATGTTTCTATTTCTCTTTCCTTTCCTCTCCCTTTAAAATCAATGGGGAAAAATACACATAAAAATACATTTAAAAAAATCCCTAATAAAGGATATCCTATATAATAAAGAGCTAATATGCAAATTAACCCACATGCCCTCACAAGATGACTGCCTACAGCCAGGCTGGCAGGGGGGACAATGAGGGGCAACTAAGCTGGCAGGGGGGCAGTTGAGGGCAACCAGGCCAGCAGGCGGGGCAGTTAGGGGTGACCCGGTAGGCAGGCCGGTGAGCGATTGGGAGCCAGCAGTCAGGATTGTGAGAGGGATGTCCGACTGCCAGGATCGGGCCTAAACCAGCAGTTGGACATCCCCACAGGGGTCCCAGGTTGGAAAGGGTGCAGGCTGGGCTGAGGGGACCACCCCCCATGCAGGAGTTTCATGGATCCGGGCCTCTAGTAGTAACATAATGGATAAAATTCAAATTCAAATATAAGCTGTTTAAAAAAGATTCACTGCATCTATAGGGATATAGATAAATAGAATTAAAGTATAAAAAAGATGTTCCATATGAAGTGTAACCAAAAGAAAGCAGAGGTGCCTATACTGATATCAGAAGATATATATTTCACTTTAAAAACTGTTACATAAAGAACATTATATAATGATAATAGGATCAATACACTAAGAAGATATGACAATTATAAATATGTATGCACCAAACACCAGGAGTCCTAAGTATATAAAGAAAACACTGACAAAATTGAAGGGAGGAATAGAAAGCTCTACAGTAATAGTAAGAGAATTTAATACCCCACTTTAAATAATGTGTAGAACAACTGGACAGAATATATACAGTGGGGCCTTGACTTACGAGTTTAATTTGTTCCATGATGGAGCTCGTAACTCAAATTACTCGTATGTCAAATCAACAGTGAACGAGTGAGACACGTGATGCTGGGCTGATGTTGTGGCGTTCACTGTGACGTTCGATGTGCCAACTAGCGGTGGAGTATCTGAAGCTGGCTCGTAACCCAAATTTTAGCTCGCAACTCAAAGCAAAATATCGGCTGAGAGACGACTCGTATCTCGAAAAACTCGTTAGTCGGGACACTCGTAATTCAAGGACCCACTGTATAAGGAAAAGAAGGACTTAACCAAAACTATAAGCAACTTGGACCACACAAGTATGTACAGAACACTTAATAACCACACATTTTTTCTCAAATATACATTGAAATATTACTCAAGATTGGCCATATGTTAGATAACAAAGTTTAATAAATTTTAAAAGATTGAAATAATAGAGTATCTTTTCTCATCCCAATGGAATAAAAATAGAAATTGACAGTAGAAAGAAAATTTTTAAAAAATTCAAATCTGTTGAAATTGGTCAATACATTCAAATAATGAATGGAACAAAAAAATCACAAGGGAAATTAGAATATATATTTTTAAATATATTTTTATTGATTTCAGTGAGGAAGGGAGAGGGAGAAAAATTGATCAGCTGCCTCCTGCGTGCCACCCACTGGGGATCAAGCCTGCATCCCAGGCATGTGCCTTTGACTGGAATAGAATCCAGACTCTTCAGACCTCAGGCTGATGCTCTACCCACTGAGCCAGACCAGTTAGGGGGTGAAATTAGACTATCTTGAGGTAAATGAAAACAAAAACACAATATACATCAATTTATGGGATTATAACTATAATGTTTAAATTAAAAACAAACAAACAAACAAAAAACCTCACACCAAACAAATAAGAGAACTCTCAAATTAACAATCTGATTTTATGCATTAAGGAACTAAAAAGAGTAATATAAATACAAATATAGCAGAAGGAAGAAAAAAAGATTAAAGTAGAGGTAAATAAAATTGTGAAGAGAAAACTATAAAGAAAAATCAATAAAGCAAAGTCTTTTATTCAAAAGATCAGCAAAATTAACAAGCATTTAGCTAGATTGATTAAGAAAAATGAGAGTAGACTCAAATATATAAAATAAGAAATAAAAGTGGGAGCATTACTATTGATTTTAGAGAAATAAAAGGGTTATAGAAGAGTTTAAAGAAAACTTATAAATCAAAAAATGGATAACTTAGATGAGATGGAAAAATTATTAAAAACATACAACAGACCAAGACTGAATCACAAAGACAGAGAAAATCTGAACAGATCTGTAAGTCTTAAGGAGATTTATTCAGTAATCAAAAACTTCCCCCAAAAGAAAATAAGAATTCACTTCTGAATTCTTCCAAACATTTAAAGGAAACAACTGTCTTTTTAAATTGTTCACATAGTGTGAAAGAGGAGAGAATACTTGTTCAAACTCATCTGAGGCTAGCATGACTGTGATACCATAGGCTGACAAAGACACAACACAAATATAAAATGTAGGCCATTATTCCTTAAGAATATTGATGCAAAAATCCTCAGTGAAGTACTATTGACCAAATTCTGTAGTTCAAAAGCATATTAAATGATTATACATAATAAGTAAATGGGCTTTATCCCTGTAATCCAAGGATAGCACAAAATAAGAAAATAAATCATTGAGATGTATTGACATTAAAAATGAAGAAAATACACACACATGATTATCTTCATTGCTTCAGAAAAAATAGTTTGAAAATATTCAGCACTCTTTCATGGAAAAAAAAGAAACAACACTTAATAAACTCAGAATAGAAAAAAAAGTGCCTTAACATAATAAAGTCCATGTATGAAAAACCAGCAGCTAACATACCCAATGGAAAAGCGTGAAAGCTTTTTCCTAAGATCAAGAACAACAGGGATGCCATGTTTTGTTTTTGTTTTGTTTTTTGTTTGTTTTATTTTTAAAAAAATCTTTATTGTTGAAAGTATTACATATGTCCCCATTTTACCCCCATTGACCTCTTCTAGCCTATCCCTGTCCCCCAGCCCAGACCTTCACCACTCTATTTTGTCTGAGTCCATGGGTTATACATATATGCATACAAGTTCCTTGGTTGATCTCTTCCCACACACCCTCCAACTCCTGCCTTCCCTCTAATGTTCAGCAGTTTGTTGCACGTTTCCATGTCTCTGGATCTATTTTTTTCATCAGTTTATTTTTTTTTTCCCATTAGATTCCACATATAAGTGAGATCCTGTGATACTTATCTTTCTCTGACTGGCTTATTTCAATTAGCATAACACTCTCCAAGTCCATCCATGTGGTCACAAATGGTAACAGTTATTTTTTATAGCTGCATAGTATTCCATTGTGTAGATGTACCACGGCTTTTTGATCCACTCATCTGCTGATGGGCACTTAGACTGTTTCCAGATCTTAGCTATTGTAAATTGTGCTGCTATGAACATAGGGGTGCATATAACCTTTCCGAATGGTGTTTCCAATTTCATAGGATATATTTCTAGAAGTGGGGTTACTGGGTCAAAATGGGAGTTCCATGTTTAACTTTTTAAGGAAACTCCATACTGTTTTCCACAGAGACTGCACCAGACCTCATTCCTACCACCAGTGTAAGAGGGTTCCTTATTCTCCACATCCCCGCCTACACTTGTCATTTCTTGATTTGTTGATGGTAGCCATTCTGACAGGTGTGAGGTGATACCTCCTTGTCATTTTGATTTGCATCTCTCAGATGATTAGTGACTTTGAGCTTTTTCTCTCATGCCTCTTGGACTTCTGTGTGTCTACTTTGGAGAAGTTTTTATTTAGATCCTTTGGCATTTTTAAATTGGATTGTTTGTTAAGTTGTATGAGTTCCCTAAATATTTTTGGAGATTTACCCCTTACTGTATGAATCATTGGCAAATATGTTGTCCTATTCAGTGGACTCTCTTGTCATTTTGTTGCTGGTTCCTTTGCCTGTACAGAAACATCTTATTTTGATGTAGCCCAGTTGTTTATTTTCCCTTAGTTCCCGTTGTCCTAGGAGATATATTAGTAAGCATATTTCTACCAGAGATGACTGAGATTTTTCCACCTATCATTTCTTCTAAGATTTTTATGGTTTCACAGCTTACATTTAAGTCTTTTATACATTTTGAGCTTATTCTTGTGTATAGGTTAAATTGGTGGTCTTGTTTCATTTTTTCGCATGTACCTGTCCACTTTTCTCAACACCATTGATTGAAGAGACTATCTTTATTCCATTATATGATCTTGACTCCATTGTCAAATATTAATTGAGAATACTGTTTTGGGTTTATATCTTAGTTCCATGTTCTGTTCCAGTGGTCTGTAGATCTGTATGCCTGTTCTTGTGCCAGTACCAAGATGCTTTTATTGCAATGCCTTTGTAATGTAATTTGATATCTGGTATTGTGATTCCTCCAACTTTGTTCTTTTTTCTCAAGATTGCTGCAGCTATTCATGTCATTTTTGGTTCCATATACATTTTTGGAATATTTTTCTACATCTGTGGAATATGCTCTTGGTATTTTAATAGAGATTGCATTGAATCTACAGATTGTATTGGGTAGTATGGACATTTAAATCATGTTGATGCTACCAATCCATGAACACAGCATATTCTTTCACTTTTTTATATCTTCCTCTATCTCATTTTGCAACCTCCTTCAGATTTTCAAGTATAGGTCTTTTATCTCCTTCCTTAAATATCTTACATTTAGTTCAATGGTAAATGGAATAGTTTTTTTGTTGTTGTTTTTTGTTTGTTTGTTTGTTTTAGTTTATCTTTCTGTGAGTTCATTATTGGTGTATTAAAATGCCATAGATTTCTGGATGTTAATTTTGTATCCTGCTACATTGCCAACTTCATTTATTAAATCTAATAGTTTTTTTATGGAGTCTTTGGGGTTTTCTATGTAATGTACAATATCATGTCATCTGCAAATAAGGACAGTTTTACTTCCTCTTTTCCAATTTGGATGCCTTTTATTTCTCCTTCTTGTCTGATTGCTATGTCTAGCACTTTCAGTACTATGTCGAACAGGAGTGATCAAAGTGGACATCCCTGTCTTTTTTCTGCTCTTAGGGTAAATGGTTTTAGTTTTTGCCCATTGAGTACAATATTGGATGTAGGTTTGTCATATAAGGCTTTCATTATGGTGAGGTATGATCCCTCTATTCCCACTTTGCT
Source organism: Myotis davidii (assembly GCF_000327345.1). Lineage (NCBI taxonomy): Eukaryota > Metazoa > Chordata > Mammalia > Chiroptera > Vespertilionidae > Myotis > Myotis davidii. Next base: position 3,694,195 of record NW_006300367.1, read on the forward strand.
GAGAGTTTTTATCAAAAAAGGGTGCTGGATTTTATTGAATGCTTTTTCTGTATCAATTGATATGATCATGTAACTTTTGTTTTGTAATCTGTTTATGTGATGTATTACAGTTGTTGATTTATTAATATTATATGAGCTTTGATTACCTGGAATAAATCCCACTTAGCCATGTTGTATGTACTTTGTAATGTATTGGTGGATCGAATTTGCTAATATTTTATTGAGAAATTTAGCATCTGTTAATCAGGGATATTGGCCTATAATTATCTTTTTTTGTAGTTTCTTTATCTGGTTTTGGAATTAGGTCAGTGCTCTCCTCATAGGAAGAACTTGGAGGTGTTCATTGCTCTTGAATGTTTTGGTATGGTTTGAGGAGCATAGGTGTTAGTTATTTTTTGAAAGTTGGGTGTAATTTCCCTGTGAAGCCATCCAGACCTGGGCTTTTGTTTGCTGTAAGTCTTTTTATTACTGCTCAATTTCATCAATAGTTATCAGCCTATTCAGGTTTTCTGATTATTCCTGATTGTGATTTGGAAGCTTGTATCTTTCTAGGAAAATGTCCATTTCATTCAGGTTTTCCAGTATGTTGGAATAAAGTTGTTCACAGTATATATTTTTTTTACTGATCCTTTGTATTTCTGTGGGGACAGTTGTTACTTCACCTCTTTCATTTCTGATTTTGTTTATTTGGATCTTCTCTTTTTTATTTTATTGATGAATCTGGCTAGAGGTTTATCAATTTTGTTTATCCTTTCAAAGAACCAGCTCTTGGTTTTATTGATTTTTTTTTTTGGCCTCTATGTTATTTATTTCCACTCTGATCTTTATTATTTCCTTCTACTAACTCTGAGCTTTCCTTGTTGTTCTCTTTCTAGTTCTTTAAGTTGTAGTGTTAGATAACTTATTGAAAGTTTTTCTAATTTTTTGAGGTAGGCCTGTAGTGCAAGAACTTTCCTCTCAGGACTGCTTTCTGCTTTCACTGTGTCACATTGGTTTTGGCTTGTTGTGTTTTCATTATCATTTGTTTCCAGGATGTTTTTTATTTCTTTTTGATCTCTTTGATAATGAATTCATTGTTTACCAGCATGGTATTTAGCCTCCATGTGTTTCATTGTTTTTATTATCATTGATTTTTTATTTTATGCCATTGTGATCTGAGAAGATGCTTTATGTGATTTCAATCTTCTTTAATTTGTAGAGACTTACCCTGTTTCCTAACATGTGGTCTATCTTTGAAAATGTCACATGTGCACTTGAGAAGAAAGTATATTCTGTAGCTTTGAAGTGAAATGATCTGAAAATGTCAATTGATTCCATCTGATCTAGTGTGTCATCTAGAATTACTCTTTCCTTATTGATTTTTCTCTAGAAGATTTATCCAGTGATGTCAGTGGTGTGTTAAAATCCTTTACTATGATTGTATTGCTTTCAATCTCTCCCTTGATTACCTCCAGAATTTTTTATATATATATATATTTGGATACTCCTGTATTGGGTGTATATATATTTACCACAGTTATAGCCTATTGTTGTTTCAATCCCTTTAGTATTAGGAACTGACCTTCATTATCTCTTGTTATGGCCTTCACTTTGAGATCTATTTTTTCAGATATGAGTATTGTAACCCCAGATTTTTTTTTTTCATTTCCAGTTGTCTAGAATTTTTTTTTCCCATTCCTTCACTTGCAGTCTGTGTACTTCCTTTGTTCTGAAATGGTCTTTTGTAGGCAGCCTATAAATGGGTCACATATTCTTATCCATTCATCTACCCTATGTCTTTTGATTGGAACAGTTAATCCATTTACGTTTAAGGTTATTGTTGATTGATACTTGTTTGTTGCCATTTTTACTCTTCATGCCTGTGTTCCTCCCTGTCTTTTTTTTATGTTTCAGAAATTTTATTTTATATTTTAATTTATACCTTTATTTTATCCTCAATGGATATTCCAAATTCCAGTATTCTTAAGGTCCCAAGCCAATTCCAATCTTTAGCAGGTGACCTCACCTCCTGACTCACTAAGAAGAGGAAGCCAGCACAGCCTCATTTTATCCCCA
>NW_006300367.1:3696535-3697054 GCF_000327345.1 Myotis davidii
GTTTAAGGTTATTGTTGATTGATACTTGTTTGTTGCCATTTTTACTCTTCATGCCTGTGTTCCTCCCTGTCTTTTTTTATGTTTCAGAAATTTTATTTTATATTTTAATTTATACCTTTATTTTATCCTCAGTGGATATTCCAAATTCCAGTATTCTTAAGGTCCCAAGCCAGTTCCAATCTTTAGAATTATGGAATTAGGTCAGTGCTCTCCTCATAGGAAGACCTTGGAGGTGTTCATTGCTCTTGAATGTTTTGGTATGGTTTGAGGAGCATAGGTGTTAGTTATTTTTTGAAAGTTGGGTGTAATTTCCCTGTTGACCTCACCTCCTGACTCACTAAGAAGATGAAACCAACACAGCTTCCTTTTATCCCCAAGTTCACTCCCATAGTCACACACTCATTTCTTCCTTTCCTTTGTTCTTTTTTTTTATTTTTTATTTTGTTTTATTGGTTAAAGTATTACAAAGAGTATTACATAAGTCTCATTTTTCTCCCCCCTTGACCTTCCCCCAGCCTC
>NW_006300367.1:3697656-3705636 GCF_000327345.1 Myotis davidii
AGCTCCCTGTCTTTCTATTTATCCTTTTTACAAAAGTTATTTTAGCATTTATTTCATTGCTGGTTTGTTCATAATAAACTCCTTTAGCCTTTTCCTTTCTCTGTGAAGCTTCTAATTTCCCCTTCAATTTTGAATGATAGCCTTGCTGGATAAAGTAGTTTTGGAGTCAGTCCCTTGCTTTTCTTTATTTTGTACTTCATACCACTCCCTTCTGCCCTGAGTGTTTCTATTGAGAAATCAGCTGGTATTCTAACTGGAGATACCTTGTAGGTAACTTTCTCTCTGGCAGCCTTTAAGATTCTTTTTTGTCTTTAACCTTTGTCAATTATGATATGTCTAGGTGTGGGTCTTTTAGGGTTCATCTTGATTGGAACTCTCTGTGCTTCCTGGACTTCTGTGACTTTTTTCTTCCTCAAGTGAGGAAAATTTTCTGTTATTAATTTCTCAAACACATTTTCTATTCCTTGTTCATTTTCTTCTTCTTCTGGCACCCCTATTATTAGATATTTCATTTTATATTGTCCCAAAGCTCCTTTAAACTCTCCTCCTGCTTTATAATTCATTTTCCAATTGGTGCTCTAATTGGGTGTGTGTTTTTTTTCTACGTTGTCTTCTAACTCTCTGATTCTGTCCTCAGCTTCTTCTAGTCTACTGCTGAATCCTTCCAGGTTATTCTCTATTACAGCTATGTCTTTTTTCATTTCCTCTTCATTCTTATTCATATTGGTGTATTTCTCATTCAGCTTTTTATAATTCTCATCGAGTTAGTTGTAATTCCTACTCAGATGTTTGAGCATCCTTATAACCATTACTTTGAATTGCTTACCTGACAAATTACTTGCCTCCATTCATTTAGTTTCTTCTCTGGCAATTCCTCTTTTTCTTTCATTTAAGGATTGTTCTTTGTCTCACTATTTAACTGTTCCTTTGTATTTATTAAATAAAACTGCTGTAAATTCCAAAACAGATTTTTTGGAATGGTCTTATGTAGTAGGTGTTTAGTTGGACCCAGTGGTGCATTCCCTTAGATCTTCTAAGCTGGGTGTTCTAGGAAAACTCCTTAATTGGTTATTTGGGTTCTCTTGTTGTAGTTGGGTCTTGAATGCTATTGTCCCATATGTTGGTGGAGTCTCCTCTCAGGCTGGCTGACTATGTACCTCATCTTGGCCACATCATGCAAGCTGTTGTGGAGGTGCTGACTGGATATAACAAAATATGAGACCAAACACGAAACCAAAAAAAAAACACAAAATAAAAACATACACAAGACTCCTATAGCACTTAAAAAAAAACAACCACTAGAGAAGAGACAATTAGGAAACAAAAAAGAGAGCAAGAATGGTAGAAATAAAAAATGAAATATATATAAGTGGAAAATAAAACAAAGCACAAACAAAGACAAAAAAATGGGAGCAAAATGTGTAGATGCAGAGCTGAAATAAAGAAAATAAGAATTAAGGGAATAGGGAAAAATGGTTTAGAATAAAAGAGGAAGAAAAGAAATGAGAAGTCAAGAAATAAAATTTAAAAAGGGAAATTGAGGAGAAAGCTGATAGACCTTAAAAAAAGAAAAGGAAAGGAAAAGAGATGATAAAATAGGAGAAAAATAAAAGAGGAGGAAAAAAAGAAAGAAAAATCAAGTAGGAGAAGGAAAGAGGAAAAACAGATATATGGATGAAACAACAGAGACTATAATAATAACAAATAAATAAAGCAGATAGATAAGGAAGATAAGTATAAAAAGGGGGAAAAAGAGGGGAGAGAAAAAGTAAAATAAGAGAAAATATAAGAAAAAAGGGAGGAAAAAAAGGAAAAGAAAAAAGTGAAGGAGCATTTGTTTCAGTTGAGTTTAATGTCCTATGGGAGCTGGCTTTGGACCCCCCTCTTCAGTATACTGATTCCGGGCTTCTGTTAGGTACCTAGGTGCTAACCACTGTCAGTCACTGTCTTGTCGTTTCCAGCAACCTGCATGAAGCTCCAAGTGATCCACCGATCCACTCTCGTGTCTGTCTCCACAGTGTTCACTCAAAGCAAAAGGGGCCCATCTGCCCTCTGGAGTAAGTTTGTTAGCTTCCTGGAGCCCAGGGCTTGGCCATTAAACTTCCCCTGCTTCCCCGTGCGTTGCCTCTACTGGCCTTTGCCTGCTAGCCAGCTGTCAATCTGAACCTTACACCATATACAATGAACTCAACTTGAATAAAAGATCTAATTGTGCAAAACACAACTATAAGCTCTTTCCAAAAAAAATAAAAGCTTTATTATTTGGCAAATATATATATATTAATATGACACAGGCAATTAAAGAAAAATAACAGATAATGTGGACTAGATTAAAATTACAAAAAAAAACGTTTGTATATCAAAGGTCACTATCAACACATATAAAATGACACAAACATTTATAAGTTATGTATATGATAAGAGTTAATGTTCAGAATATATAAGAAACAATAACCCAACAACAAAAACAAGCAAACAATTTAAAAAATGGCAAATAACTTAGATATTCTCCAAAGAAAGTATACTAATGGCAGGTAAGTACAAAAAAAATGCTCAACATCACTGATCATTAGAAAAATTCAAATCAAAATTTCAATGATCAAAACAGAAATAACAATATGGGTGAAGATGTGGAGAATTTGGAATCCTTTTTCATTGCTGGTTGTAGTGTAAAATGGTATTACTACACTAGAAAACACTATGATGATTATTCAAAAGGGTAAATATAAAATTGCCATAATAGTAAATATCAATAGAATTACCAGAAATTTCATTTTGGTTATATATTCAAAAGAATTTAAAGCAGACTCAAACAGATACCTGTACCCTAATATTCATAGTAGCATTTTTCATAATATCCAAAATGTTGAAGCAACCCAACTATCTAGTAGTAAATGAATAAATAAACAAAATGTAGCCCTGGACCTGTGTTGCTCAGCTGTTTGAGCATCTCCCTGTGCTCTGAAAGGTCAGAGGATCAATTCCAGGTCAGGGCACTCACCGAGGTTGTGGGCTTAATTCCCGGTCAGGGTGCATGCAGGAGGCAGCTGATCTCTCTCTTTCTTACTCTCCCCCGCGTTCCCTTCCTTTCTCTGTAAAATCAATAAAAATATATATTAAAAATCATCTTCTGCTAAAAACAAAATAAACAAATAAATGAAATCTAATAAATGCATGCAATGGCATATGAGTCAGCCTTAAAAAGAAATTCTGGCACATGTTACAACACATAAAATGGGAAGACATTATGCTAAGTATAATAAATAGTCATCAAAGGTCATCACTGTATAATTCCACTTACTAGTATATGATGAACCCTCAGCAGCCAAATTCATAGAAACAGAAATTAGAATGGTGGTTCTCAGAGGCTGGGGACAGGGGAGAACGGGGAAGGTTTTTTTGCTGTTGTTTTGTTTTGTTTTGTTCTGAGCAGGGAGCTTCATTTTGGGAAGAGGAGAAAAGGTAGGTAGATTAGAGGGCAGCGATGGCTGTACAACAATGTGAATGTACTTAACGTCATTAAAATGTACACTTGGAAATTGTTAAAATATTACAAAAAGAATTATTTTAGTTAAATACCAGAAAAGTACTTGAAATATAAAAAATACCTTATCGTACATTACCATCCATTTATGATTGCTAAGAAATCCTAAATAACTATGAAAATTATAACCCCTCCAACAAAAACAATAACAAAATTTAGCAAAGGTTTGGCCATATTTTACATAAAGAAATCCCATGAAAGGAATGAGAAAGGAAAGAAGGGAGGGAGGGAGTGAAGAAGCAAAGATAATAAGAGTCCTGGATAATAAGGAAATAAGCTGATTAGTATGGAACTAGATAATACCAAGGAACTTGCAAACCTATTTAAAAAATGATATCCAGGCCCTAGCTGGTTTGTCTCAGTGGTTAGAGGGTTGACCTACGGACTAAAGGGTCCCAGATTCGATTCTGGTCAAGGGCACATGCCCAGGTTGTGGGCTCGATCCCCAGTGGGGAGCACGTAGGAAGCAGCCAATCAATGATTCTCTCTCACCATTGATGTTTCTATCTCTCTCTCCCTCTTCCTTCCTCTCTGAAATTAATTTAAAAAATATTTAAAAAATGATATCCAGTGCATAGAATTTTATAAGGAATAAGTATTTAGCAAGATTACTTATTTTAGGAATGTTTTATGGTTTTATGGACAAAGAAGTGTGATTATGCCAGTTCTTGGTGAACTTTGAATTAGAGCTTTCTCAGAAGAGGCAGGAAAGTTCAGCCAGAGTGAAAGTAAGAAAGTGAAGAGAACAAATATAAACTTCCTTACTTCTGGCTGCATGACAATGTGCCTCGTTTTAGATAAGGAAATATGAGAAAAAATAACACATGTCACTACCACACTAAAGCGCTTGCCTGTGTTCAAAGCTCCCGCCATCTCTGTGGATGCTACCATGCATCCGGACCCTGATACGGACAAAATGACTCACAGGATGGCAGCACCTTTTTCTACTTGTTTTCCTGAGGATTTGGGAGCAGATTTCCCTGTGCCTTTTTAGGACACCAAGTATGAATAAGAATAATCCTATGATTTTGTTAAACTACTAAAATTTGGAGGTTTCATTTTATGGCAGAATAACATAGACTAACCTGAATAATACATTATCCACTGTCACATTTTCATCATCAAAGGAGAAATTCATAGCAGTGCCCAGTCTCAGGTGAAGATTCTTTTCAGATAGATAATTTGTACTGTGCAACAAATTTCTTTTTACCGCTTAAAAAAAGAGATAAAGGGAAGACACCACCAATAGCTCCATAGAGACAGAGCTAATGAGCACTGTGGAGCCCTTGCATTTATTACAATGCCTCTGGTAAAATGCTCAGAGAGTTTAACCCTTTACAATCACAGAAATAACTTATTTTTAAGCTGAATCTCCATTATTGGATTTTACCATAGAAACACAGCTCTTTGAATTTTAAGTGGAAGTAAAGGGAGAAATGTCAAATATGCCTTAGGCTTAAAAACAGCAGTAATAACATTTTTTGCTCTGTTTGTAACCTTATACAAAGCATGAAATGTGGAAGATCACAGGGATGCGATTATCATATAAAATAACAGGACCCCTGCTTTGAGAATGATTTATCTTTTTCCAAGGTGTTGTTAATTTGCTAAGTTTACTAGCACCGAAGCCAATTACTACATCATTAAGGTGTACCTCAATGTTCACAGAGCAAATAATGGCAAAAAAGTAGTATCCTTAATAAATACATCCAGCAATCCACAAAATTCATTAAAGCCTCGTCATGTATACAATGGAGAGCAAAGAAACCCACTTTACACTTCCACGAGCCAACAGAAGTAAGTGGAGGCATTGGTTGGAACTTGAAGGAAGCTTTATAATGGGGGAGACTAATATGAATAGAGGCCCATTGCCCTTCAAACCTCACCCCTCCCACTTCTTTCTGAAATTCTGACCTGTTTAGAGGAGGGGGCCCTGTGCTGAGACCAATGGGAAGAAGCCCATGGGATGAGCACAGCAGAGCAGGAAAAGCACAAAAACTCGAGTGACAAGGACACCAGTGGGATACCCATTGACTCACCTTATCTGGCCCCGATTCCTAGCTGAGTAATAACTAATCTGTCCCCTTATTTGTTTAAGTCACTTTAGGTCATATTTTTTGTTTCCTACAGACAAATACCTATCCTAACTGACCAAAACTTAGCATGTAACTTACTGTTCTAAACATATATATATATATATATATATTAATTGATTTCAGAGAGGAAGGGAGAGGACGAGAAAGAGAGAAACATCAATGATGAGAGAATCATTAATCGGCTGCCTCTTGCATGCCCCCCTACTGGGCATGGAGCCCTCAACCCGGGCATGTGCCCTTGACTGGAATCAAACCCGGGACCCTTCCGTCTGTAGGCCAACGCTCTATCCATTGAGCCCAACTGGCTAGGGCTGTTCTAAACTCGTTAACATATTTTTCACTTTTAACTTTTAGAAGCTCTTAAGAGAGGGGGCTATTATTTCCGACTATGCAGATGAGTACGCTGAGGCCCAGGGTGCAGCCACTCCCCCACCACCCCCATCAGATCAGTTTTGTTGCTCACTCTTCCTCCTCATAGCCCCCCCGCCCCCCAGAGAATCTGGTTTATGGGTTCCCAACCATCTTTTCAGCAGTGAGCCTCACATTCTTTAAGCCAGAAATCCTCTCTGCCACACAGTGGGCCCCTTCTGGCTCATTACTACCTGGGTGATCTGGGGCACGTGAGTGAAGGTCTCTGAGCCTCTGTTTTCTTACAGAATCCTGATAAGGATGAAATCCAATAATGCACTCAGAGTTCCCGGCGAGCATAACAGCTGAAACTCAGGCAGAGCACTTGCATTTGTTCCAGGCACTGCTTTAAACTGTTCATAGGTGGACTCATTTAATCCTCACAGCAGCCCTAAGCAATAAGTAGCCTTGTAATCCAAAATGTAAAGATGAAAACTGGGGACAGGGAGGATGTAAGTGATTTGCCTGAGGATGTACTGGTAGTGATAAAGCAGGGTTCTATCTTGGTAGTTTGGCAACAGCATCGATGCTCAGGCCTCTATGCCACACAGGTAAGTCTATTCCCACAGCCGCGTCCTGCATTTTATTTTATTTTTTCCCAGTGAATAGCTACATACTAATAAGAGACCACATCACCCTCCTGACCCAGTGGAGCAGTTCCCATGTGTGTGACTCATTTCCCTCTGAGAGTGCACATCATCACATTCCGCATCCATTTCCCATCAGGCTTGCCTGAGCTTCTCTTTGCAGTCCAGCCACACACGGAATCACCCTCTCCCAACACCCAAACTAATTACACTCCTGGTCACACCACTCATTGCACACTCCAAGTCAAACGTCTAATTACACTTCCAGCAAGGCATCTTATTAAAGCCCCAGACAAGCATCTCATTATGGCTTATCAGACAAGCATCTCATTACAGGGCCTGGACACATCTGATTTCCCACAGAGATACCCATCTCATTAAACATTTTTGAGAAACACACATATGAACTGAGAATTTTAGATATTCATATCATTAAATTTGTTCTGTCATATTCCATTTCATGTCAATTCTTTTTATTCAGGGTTTTCTTTTATATAGAAACTAGAGGCCCGCTGCACGAAATTCTTGCACGGGTAGTGTCCCTAGGCCTGGCCAGGGATCAGGGCCAATTGGGGCCTTCCGGCTGCCAGCAGGGGCCTTCCTTCATTCTGCCCCCCCCCCCGGTGGTTATCACTCGTCATAGCGAGCAATCAGACTCCCAGTCTCCCAGTGGAACTCCCAAGGGGACACTTTGCATATTAGCCTTTTATATATATAGATAGCATCATATAATACACACTATTCTTTAACTTCCATTTCTTCATTTTTTAGGTCAGAAAAGCTGTTTTTTATTGTTGACTCTATTACAGATGTCCCTCATTTCCCTCCTCCCTTTGCCTCCCTGTGTCCATGGGTTAAGCATATATTCTTTAGCTGATCTCTTCCCATCCTCACCTCCCTCCTCTTCTTTGAGTGCCAGTAGCCTGTTCCATGCCTCCATGCCTCTGCTCCTTTTTTTTTCCATGAGTTTAGTTTGTTCTTTAAATTCCACATGTAAGTGAGACCATATGATATTTGCTTTTCTCTGACTGGCTTATTTCATTTAGCATAATACTCTCCAGCTCCATCCATGATGTTTCAAAGGATAAGAGTTCCTTCTTTTTTACAGCTGCTTAGAATTCCATTGTGTAAATACACCACAGCTTTAGTGTCCACTCATCTACTAATAGGCACTTGGACTCTTTCCAAATCTTCACTACTGTAAATAGTGCTGCTATGAATATTGGGGTGAATATATTCCTTCTGATTGGTGCTTCAGGATTCTTTGGATATATACCCAGAAGTGGGATTACTAGGTTAAGAGGCAGTTACCTTTTTAATTTTTTTAGGAAACTTCATACTGTTT
>NW_006300367.1:3705827-3707262 GCF_000327345.1 Myotis davidii
GATGTATTGCCTTTCTGTATGTCTGCTTTGGAGAAGTATCTATTTAGACCCTTTGCCCATTTTTATAAGATTGTTTGTCTTGTTGAGTTGTATGTTCTTTATATGTTTTGTTGATTAACCCTTTATCTGATGAATAATTGGCAAATATATACTACCATATGGTGGGTTCCCTTTTTGTTTTGTTGATGGTTTATTTTGCTGTGCAGAAGCTTTTAAGTCATATGTAGTCCCATTTGTTTATTTTTTTCCTGTATTTTCCCTTCTTATGGATGCATATTGGCAAAAATATTGCTCTAAGAGATTTCTGATATTTTACTTCTATGTTTTCTTCTAGGATTTCTATGGTTTTGTGACTTCCATTTAAGGCCTTTATCCAGTTTGAGTTTATTCTTGTGCAAGCTGTAAGTTGATAGTCTAGTTACATTTTCTTTGCATGTTGCTGTCCAATTTTCCCATCACCATATATTGAAAAGACTGTTTTTACTCCATTTTATGCTCTTGCTTCCTTTGTCAAATATTAATTTACCATAAAGGCATGAGTTGATTTCTAAGCTCTCTGTTCTGTTCCATTGATCTATATGCCTGTTCTTGGCCAGTCCCAGGCTGTTTTTATTACAATGGTTTGTGGTATAGTTTGATATCCAGTAATGTGATCCCTTCAACTTTGTTCTTTCTCATGATTGCTGTGGCTATTCAGTCTTTTTTGGTCCCATATAAATTTTTGGAATATTTGTTCTATATCTGTGAAATAAGCTATTGGTATTTTAATAAGGATCATGTTGAATGTATAGATTACTTTGAGTAATATGATATCCTAATGATGTTAATTCTTCCAATCCATGAACACAGTATATGTCTCCACTTGTTTGTATCTTCCTCTATTTCATTTGTTAGTGACCTATAGTTTTCTGAGTGTAGGTCTCTTACCGCCTAGGTTAAGTTTATTCTTAGGTGCCTTATTTTTGTTGTTGTTGAAATGATAAATTGAGTTGCTTTTTTGCTTTCTCTTTCTGAGAGTTCATTATTGATGTATAGAAATGCACCGATTTCTGAATATTAATTTTGTATTCTGCTACTTTGCCAGATTCGTTTATTAAGTCTAGTAGTTTTTTTGGTGGATCATGTCACCTTGGAATGATTAGTATACTTTCTCCTTTCCAGTATGGATGACTCATTTCTTCTTCTTCTCAGATCAAAGTGTCTAGGAATTCCAGCACTATATTGAGTAAGAGTGGAGAATGTGGGTGTCCTTATCTTGTTTCTGTTCTTAAGGGAAACACTTAATTTTTGCCCATTGAGTATTACATTGACTGTCGGTTTTTTATATATGGTTTTTATTATGTTGAGGTATGATACTTCTATTCCCACTTTGCTGAGAGGTTTTTTATCAAGAAAGGGTGTTGGATTTTGTCAAATGCTTTTTCTGCATCAATGG
>NW_006300367.1:3707429-3720980 GCF_000327345.1 Myotis davidii
TTCTGATTATATTTATTTAGGTCCTCTCTTTTTGTTTCTTGGTGAGTCTGGCTAAAGGTTCATCAATCTTGTTTATCTTTTCAAAGAATAAACACTTGATTCATTGATCTTTAGTATTCATTTTAGTTGTTATGTCATTTATTTCTATTCTACTCTATATTATTTCCTTCTTTCTACTTACTCTGGGCTTTTCTTGATGTATTTTTCCTAGTTCTTTTAGTTACAGGGTTAGACTATAAATGTGGGATTTTTCTTGTTTCTTGAGGTAGGCTTGTAATTCCATGAATTCCCCTCTCAGGACTATTTTCTGTGTGTCACATAGATCTTGGGTTGCTATGTGTTCATTTTCATTGGTTTCTAGGAAATTTTTTTCTTATTTCTTCCTTAATCTCATTGCTAATCCATTGATTGTTTAATAATATACTATTTAGCCTCCATATATCTTAATGTGTTTTAGTTTTTTTATTCTAATTAATTTTTAGTTTCATGCCATTGTGATCCAAGAAGACACTTAACATGCTTTTAACTTTTTGAATTTGTCTTAAGTTGTAGTCTATCTTTGAGAATATTCCACATGCACTTGAAAAGAATGTATATTCTTCAGCTTTGGGATGAATGTTGTGTCAATATCAATTAAATCTATCTGATATCATGTTTCATTTATGGTCACTATTTCCTTGACTTTTGTGTGTGTGTGTGGGGAGTGGGGGGAGGGTCTGGAAGATCTATCCAGTGATGGCAGTGTGTTATTAAATTCCTTTACTATGACTGTGTTCTTGTTGATCTCTCTTTGAAAGTCCTCCAATAATCTTTTGTATATATTATGTGCTCCAATATTGGGTGCATATATGTTGGATAATTCCTTTTATTATCATGTAGTGACATTCTTTGTCTTTTGCTATGGCTTTTGTTTTAAAGTCAATTTTGTCAGATATAAGTATGGCTACCCCAGTTTTATTTTTTTCCTGTTTGCATGGATTTCTTTTTCTATACCTTCATTTTTAGATTATATCAGTCTTTTGCTCTCAGGTGAGTCTCTTGTAGACAGCTTACATATGGGTCATGCTTTCTTATCTATTTAGCTACCTTATGTCTTTTGATTGATGTATTTAATCCATTTACATTCAAGGTTATTTTTGACAGGTACTATTTATTGCCATTTTTATTCTTTGTGCCTGCATTCCTCTCACTCTCTATTTGTTCTTCTTCTTAAAGCAGTCTCTTAAACATTCCTTGAAATCCTGGTTTGGTGATAAAAAAAAAACAAAAACAAAACAAACTCATTTAGTACATCAATTATTGGCAACTATTCATGTGAGTTTCAGAAAGGCTGGCCTCATCTAGTACTAGGTGCCTGGAGATGTAGGTACAAAAACATCCAGGGAGCATGTGTTTAGATCAAAACTAAAAAGTCAGCAAAGTTGTACCCATACCCTGCTTCAACAAGGATCAATTCACTTATGGACAATCTTGTTTTATTTAATTTATTTTTAATTAATTTATTTTTTGATAAATCTTTATTGTTTAGATTATTAAAATTGTTCCTCTTTTTCACCCCATAGCTCCCCTCCCCCGTTCCCACCTCCCACATTACCCCCCTATTTGTCCTCGTACATAGGTGTACGTTTTTTGTCCAGTTACTTCCAGCACCCCCCACACTCCACTGAGAATTGTCAGTCCATTCCCTTTCTATGCCCCTGATTCTATTCTATTCACCAGTTTATTCTGTTTTCCAGATATTTTATTCACTTGATTTTTAATTTCACTTGTTGATAGATATGTATTTGTTGTCACTTTGTTGTTCATAATTTTTATCTTTAGCTTTTTATTCTTCTTCCTCTTCTTAAAGAATACCCTTCAGCATTTCATATAATACTGGTTTGGAAGTGATGAACCCCTTCAGCTTTTTCTTATCTGTGAAGCTCTTTTTTGTGACCTTCAATTCTAAATGATAGCTTTGCTGGGTAGAGTAATCTTGGTTGTAGGTTCTTGCTATTCATCACTTTGAATATTTCTTGCCACTACCTTCTGGCCTCCATAGTTTCTGTTGAGAAATCAGCTGACAGTCATATGGGTACTCCCTTATAGGTAACTAACTGTTTTTCTCTTGTTGTTTTTAATATTCTCTCTTTGTCTTTTGCCCTTGGCATTTTTTGAACTAATTTTTTAATGAAAAATCTTTTAATCAATTAAAATACACACTTTTTTAAAAGGATGTGGTAAAACAATTGCATCTGCTGTTTGTTAAGATATAAGCAATTTTGCATTTTTAGGAAAGCATAATCAAGGACTACTTAAGTGTTAAAAATGTATGTTATTGACTTGATAATTTCAAAATCAGGAATCTAGTCTAAAGGTGTATTTAGAAATACAAATAAGAGCATATGCCTAAAATTATTTATTAAAGTAAAATACATAGGCAAATGAGATATTTAATAATATAAATAAGTAAAATATATCTATACAGTTGAATATAATTTAGATGTGTCTGGTTTTTCCCAAGAGTTTTCATGGTAAGAGAAATTCAAATCATGATGTAAAACAAATTGAAATAATGACTCATATTCAGTAATCCAGTTACAACAATTCAACTCACATTCCTTAAGTGTTTTCTGAGCTGAAGACTAGAAAAGCTGCTGGAATACAGTGGTTTAAAATTTGTGTTTAAAAATTAAAGCTAGAAATGGCTATTACTTTCTAAGAGTTGACAGTCTTTCGTTGGTTTGTTGCCTTATTTCTATGGCAAAGGATTGAGTGCAAACCAGGCAAAGCCCAGGCTTCTCGGTTGAGGTAATAACAAATAACCCCCCAAAATGGACAGAAAATTACAAATAATAAGGTCTATGAAAGGTGTTAGCTTTAAACTACCAAGGAAATATGACGGTGATGTACCTGACTCCTATAGAATGGCTACAATTAGGTCTAACGTTAGGACTCAATAAATAAATAAGATTTAATGAATTAACTGGAAAGTAGAGTGAGAAAAATGGGAAAATATCTAGAAAAAATCAAAATAAGCAAGAGGAATAAAGTCATGTTAAGATTAATGAAAATAGTTTATTGCAGTAGGAATGTAATTTTCAATGTTGACACGGAAGGCATGCTTTGGGAAGGCTATGGTATAGTGTGTGACAAGAGGCATCTGACTGGTATCCTAGGGAAATGGAATCCCATATAATGAGGGATGTCTTGGAAATTTGGGAGTTTCAAATATTACTCTTCATACTTTTCAGTAGCTGACCAACTTAAACAAAAATAAAAGTGGAGACATTTTTAGGCTACAGAGAGTATGGGCTCCTCAGTAGAGTTAACAAATGAGAAAGATCCCTTCTCTGGTGAGTGACAGAGAAGAAAAATAAAGGCAGAAAAGGAAGCTTATAGTAGATACTTACAACCATCTAAACAAGAAGTATGCAGGCTCTGAATAAAGAAGTTTATAAGGAGATAAAAGAATTGGTGAATTTGATACCCTTTAAAGAAAGAAATGACAAAACTAATGAGGTAAGTATAAATGACAAAGAAAAAAGAAGGTTCAAAATGTGTAGGCTTAGATAAGGAGAGTATGATGTTGTCACTTGTTAGAAGTAGAGAAGTGTTTTCACAATTAACCATGTGGAAGTCACAAGCTCTACAGCATATGTTTGAGCAGTGTCAAAGTGTATTTGGCTCAAAGCAAAGACGTCACACACCGTTTATGCAACATTTGTGATATATTTGTTCATTCACATATGCTATAAACATCAACCTCTGGGAGCCAAACACTCTGTGATAGTAAAGGGCTTCAAGTAGATTAAGAACTAGTAAAGCATATTACTTTGAGGATCAAAGTGGCTATTCCTAAGATAATGTGGCAAATAATTAAGTCAGAAGTAGTATTCTCAAAGATATTAATTATTAAGCAATAACTTAGCTCAAAAACACAACACACAAAAACAATCACTCTTTTTGTATCAATCCAATGCATTTTACCCAAGAAACAGCTCCATTTAATAGTAGAAGCGGAACCCTTTACATAAGTGGAATTTCTATCAAATTGAATTACAATTATTATTGTTGTAAAGAAAAAGTAGCTACATTATTTTAGAGCAAATATATGCAGGTCTGGACTGAGGTGCACTTAACTTACAGTCTCATACATTTTAAATGGAAAAGTATCAAATTACTTGCATGTGCTGAATTCAAGTTGTTGTACATTAGTTAGTGAATCAACATTTCATGTCATTCCAGATTGGTACTCTGCTGTCCATTGGGTGATTTGATGGTTATTTTCATGTGTTAGCTCAGGACTGTTTTTTGAAATGATTTTGCATTCTACCTTATAACTTAACAAAAAAAGGGAAAAAAATGAAGACATAAAAGTGCTGATATAAGTGATGAGAACTTTGTGTCTGTTAAGCCAACACAATTGAAAGTTTTTAAAAAAAAGCAACATCTTTTATGTTGATCAAGCAACTCCTTAGCTTCTATGAGATCACAATCAGTAAACTTAAGCCATTAAAGAGGGAAATACAAAGATAAATATAATAATAGACATCCCCAAATCCCATTCCCTTGCATCCCAGACCCAGACAGCAGGGAGGAGGGAGCTGGATACCCGCACCCCAAACCCTGACAGCCGGGAGGCAGGAGCCCTGTTCGTTGCAGAATTGGCCTTTGGTCAGCTTGCTGTCAGTGCTCTGACAGCCCGGAATCCCATTCACGCCCACCTTGAACCCTGAGAGCAGGGCGGCAGGAGCCCTATTCCTCACATAATCAGCTGTTGGTCAGCTTGCTGTCAGCGCCCTGGCAGCCTGGAATCCCATCCACCTGCACCCCAGACCCTGACAGGAGAGAGGAGGGAATATGTCGAAAGAACAACTATTGACACAAATTACCTCTGAAGCCAAAAATAGCCAGCGTTGGTGACAGAGTATATCTGAAGACCAACTATTGGCACAAGGTATCTCTGCAGCCAAAAGAAAGTGGTGGCATCAACAGAATATGTCTGAGGACCAACTATTGGCACAATGTACCTCTGCATCTGAAAGAAGCCAGTGTCATCAACAGAAAATGCTTGAAGACCAACTATTGACACAACATACCTCTGAAGCTGAAAGAGGCTGGCATCGTCAACAGAATATGTCTAAGGAACAGTCATCAACAAGTACTACCAATACTGGTAGGAACTGCCTTCACAGCGAAAATGGAATAAATGAGGATGCAATTTTCGAACATAGTTGTGGTGGAATGACTGTTACGTGTCAGTTTTGCTTATCATTAAATTTCATCGATGAAAAACCATCGATGGAAAATTTACTTGGTGTTGTAGCAAAGGTAAAGTTTGTCCAAATTATATACATTTTCCAGAATACCCGGCATATTTTTTAAAAAATTAATGATAAATGAAGATTCTGACAGTAAAAATTTCATGGAAAATATTTGTTGAATAAATAGATCTTTTGCTTTTGCTTCAATGGGTGCAAATATTGCATTGCCATCAGGATATGGGCCATATTGTTTTAGAATACACGGACAAGTTTATCACCGTACTGGAACTTTACATCCTTCGGATAGTGTAACCAGATCCCAATAATCAGAATGCCACTAAAATGAAACAAATCAGTATTCTGTTTCCTACATTAGATGCAATGACATATCCTATTCTTTTTCCACATGGTGAAAAAGGCTGGGGAATGGATATTGCATTAAGACTCAGAGATGACAGTGTAATTGACAATAATACTAGATGAAATGTAAGGACGAGTCACACAAATGCAGTGTTATGGATTTCATCTCTCGGTCCGGGACACATTCAATCCTATTTTAAATTCAGGAAAATTAACTCATTATGTCAATTCATATTCAAAAATGGAAGCCAATTGGATATATTTCATTAGAGCAAACCAATCTAAACTGAGAGTTGAAAAATATAGTGGTTTGATGGATTACCTCACATCTAAATCTGAAAATGACAATGTGACGATTGGTAAAATGATAACACTTCCATCATCTTTTGAGGGTAGTCCCAGAAATATGCAGCAGCGATATCAGATGCTATGGCAATTGTAATGAAGTATGGCAAGCCCAATTTATTCATAACCATGACGTGCAACCCAAAATGGGCAGATATTATAAACAATTTAAAACACTGGCAAAACGTGGACTGCCTCATGCATATTATTAGATAGTGAATCCAAATTATGAACAGAAGATGACATTGACCGTATAGTTAAGGCAGAAATTCCGGATGAAAACCAGTGTCCTTGACTTTTTCAAATTGTAAAATCAAATATGGTACATGGACCACATAGAATACAAAATCCAAATAGTCCATGTATGGAAAATGGAAAATGTTCAAAGGGATATCCAAAAGAATTTCAAAATGTGACCATTGGAAATATTAATGTATATCCCAAATACAAATGAAGATCTGGTAGCACCATGTCTATTGGAAATAAAGTTGCTGATAACACTTATAACTCTTATTTGTGCCTTAAATATAACTGTCATATAAATGTTGAAGTCTGAGCACTGATTAAAAATGTCAAATATGCCGAAACTGGTTTAGCTCAGTGGATAGAGCGTCGGCCTGCGGACTGAAAGGTCCCAGGTTCGATTCCGGTCAGGGGCATGTACCTGGGTTGCGGGCACATCCCCAGTAGGAGATGTGCAGGAGGCAGCTGATCGATGTTTCTCTCTCATCGATGTTTCTAACTCTCTATCTCTCTCCCTTCCTCTCTGTAAAAAATCAATAAAATATATTTTTAAAAATGTCAAATATTTATTTAAATGTGTCTATAAAGGACATGATTGTGCAAATATTCAAATTTCTGAAAAAAATATTATCAATCATGACGAAGTACATGATACGTTTAAACAATGCTACACTCAGAAGAAGATAGTTTGGAGTTTAAGGATAAGAGAAAATAACAACTTTAATTTTTGTCTGTGGTGTTTGAGGTACTCTGTATATGGTGTGTGTGTGTGTGTATGTGTGTGTATATATATATGTGTGTGTGTATGTGTGTGTACGTATGTGTGTGTGTGTGTGTGTGTGTGTGTGTGTGTGAATATTGCCCAAGTGCAGACAGCAAATTAGCAACTGCATAGAGTCCCCCAGATTCCAAGAACAAGTCTGGGTTTGTTGCAGCCTAATACAGGATAAATGAATGCAACAAGAAGACAGAAGGAATGAAAACAGATGTGGAAAACCAGTACTTAATGCAGAGGAAGGGACAGGTGGTTTCTGTGAAGAACCTGGAGGAGACTTCCCAAAGAACACAAGGAGGACTGCTCATGGAAAACCAAGAATGTTTTAAGATTAATGTAATCAGCAGTCCCAACAGAGGCATCTAGAGATCCAGAAAGAATGTACAAATGTGTTCTTGGCTTTTAAATAATGGTCACTGGGGTAACAGGGGCTGTGACAGAGACCGGACCCAGTGAATTAGGAGTTGAGTGTATGTGAGTAGGAATAGGGTGGAGGAAGATGAGCACAGTGTAGATGTAGCAAACCCCGGGGTTAAGAACAAACATTGATAGAATAGAGCTGGTGGGGGAGGGTATAAGATCAAGGTTAGTTCTTTAAAAAAAAAGATTTGAATATGTGGGAATTCTGAGAAGTCTCAAGCAGAAAATGAAATACTCAAAATGTTGACAGTGGAAGATAATTAACATAGCAAGATTCCAAAAGAGGTGTGAAGAGGTGCTGCTAGTGTGTTTCTTGTAGGTTATTTATTTTTTCAACCATGTCATGAAACAGCTGTGTGCATGTTGGTTTGTCTACCTAATGTCTTTATTTCTCTTGCTACCCATTTGTAGGACAGAAATCAGAATAACATTTTCTATGAGACCCATCCTGGACCTAAATAAAGCTACTTACTCTAAGTATGCAAAATCATCATACCTCATCAGACACTGTTCAGACTTTGCTCTAAATGAGGTTTGTCAATGGTCAATATCAGAAGTCACTGGCTATGTTGTTTGTGACATGGGCAGTGTGCTACCGGGGCTTTAATCAACAGTCTGAATTAGGATAAGCTACCACATCCTGGTTCTTCATAGTCATTATCTGGTGACCTCCCTTGCCTGAGATACATTCTGAACCTCGTTTCCACTGAAATTTAATGGAAAACTCATTGCTTCAAAAGATGCCCATCCTATTTAGAAAGGTGTTCATATTCTTTTTTTAAAATATATTTTATTGATTTTTTACAGAGAGGAAGGGAGAGGGATAGAGAGTTAGAAACATAGATGGAAGAGAAACATTGATCAGCTGCCTCTTGCACACTCCCCACTGGGGATGTGCCTGCAAACAAGGTACATGCCCTTGACCAGAATCGAACCTGGGACCTTTCAGTCCGCAGGCTGATGCTCTATCCACTGAGCCAAACTGGTTAGGGCAGGTGTTCATATTCTGAAGCAAAGAAGCATGTCCACCACATACTTAGTGTTATTTTGTGTGTTGTATGACACTATGATTACATCGCAAAAAAGGAGAATGCTCTTTGAAAGCTTGAGTACATACACAATGGTCCATGGACAATTGCATGTGATCAATGAGGAGGAGGCTAATGAGTACCAAGGGTTACAGCAGTGATGACTCCCGCCACCTGCCCTGGGCACCTGCTGACAACTCAGCAGTAACCCTTTGCTCCTCTGACTACCATCTGAAAGTTTGCAGTCTCATATTTCCCCATTAAGAAACAGCCTGAAGAGGAAACCGCCATGTTAGTCCTCCTTAACAAGCTTTCACTAGAGATGGGAGCCCAAGTCTTGCTGCAGAAACTCGAATGACTTCCCCACCGCATAGGCTTAGCACAGGGGAGTACAGCTGGCCAGAGAAAGCAATGTGAGGGCATAAATGCTCACTTTTCTGGGTCCTTATTTATTTATTTATTTATTTATTTATTTATTTGCTAGAGGCCCGGTGCATGAAAATTCATGCACTGAAGGCGGGGTCCCTCAGCCCCGCGTGCCCCCTCTCACAGGCCCAGAGCACTCTTCGGTTTATGTTGTTCATTATAATCCACAAATGAGTGAGCTCATGTGATATTTATCTTTCTCTGACTGACTTATTTCACTTATTATAGTGCTCTCCAGCTCGATCTCAGAAGCTAAGCAGGGTCGGGCCTGGTTAGAACTTGGATGGGTCCACATTTATTTTGTTGACCACCCCAGATTGTATCCATGTCCAGGGATGTCTCACAGTTAATGAGATTGTGGTGATGTTATCATGGGTGTTCAAGGACATCCTTAGAGTCATACCATTCATCACATATACTTTGATCTAGCCATCAGTGTGGCAAGTCTAATGTTCCTTTAATTCCATTTTTATTTCAGAAATAAATACCTTAATTTAAAGTAAGTAAGTAGTTAATTTTAGACTTTGAAATGCTGAAAGCCCGAAGCATAAAGATAAATGCATTTAATAAAATATTTTAATAGCCATGACAAAAGTCCACACAGACTGGTGTCCTGAGTATTCTGTTTGTTTTAAAATAAACACAACTCAAACTAGTTTAATTTGGAAAAGGATTACTACACTGAGTCATGTAACAAAACTGAAAAGGGCATAGATATTAGAGCCAGGAACAAAAGTTAACGTGATTCTCTCTGTATCTTTTGTCTGTTCCTTTCCGCAAGAAGTTTCATTCGTTAACATTTACTTAATCCACAAAGCTAGAATCCTGGCTCCCAGCACACCTAACCTGCATCTTTCCAGATTCTCTGGATTCCAAGCTTTTACTTGAAAAAAATATAGTAATAACACTAAACACAATGGTTCACCTACTGATTCACTGGACTAATTTTTCTGGTCAGCACATGAGACAAGCGTGCCTAAGCTATGAGAAGGCCCTAAATCCCAGTACCCATTAGCCCCAGCTAGTGTCAAAAATGTACAGTCCCCCAAAGAAGAAAGGGTGTATAGGTGGGAAAGTGGATAAATTCCAGTGCATTAGAGCAGAAATGGTTAGGCTGAAAGAAGAGAAAGAGTTATTTTAATTGGGATCTTTAGGACATACATCATAAATTAAATGGCACTTGTATTAAGCCTTGAAAGACAACTATTATGCTAAGTGAAATATGCCAGTCAGAGAAAGAAAAGTAGCATACAGTTTTAGTCATATGTGGAATCTAATGAACAAAAAGAACTAACAAGCAAAATAGAGACAGACTCAGAGATAGAGAGCAGGTTGACAACTGTGAGGGTTCTGGGGGGTAGAGAATTGAGCAGAATAGGGGAAAAAACTGATTGACATGGACAACAGTGTACTGATTGCTGGGAGATGGTTGACGGCAAGTAGAAGAGGGTATAGGGGGAATAAATAGTGATGGACAGAGACTTGACTTGGAATGATGAACACACAATACAGTGTGCAGATGATGTGATAGAATTGTGCACCTGAAATGTGTATAATTTAGTTAACCAGTGTCACCCTAATACATTAAATAAGAAGCGGGGAGGGGGGGGCAAGTATGGCCTGAGGAGGGGGAAGTCCTCCAGGCAGATGGAAAAGCACAGGCAGCCACATACCTTCATGGGAAATGCACCCAGTTCAGCCCATGTTTTATTAGCTGAGCTGTGGAGGCGATCAAGATCCAGGCTGTAGAGACAACCTGGGACCTGACATTCCATAATAAGGAACTGAGAGTTAACCCAAGTGCAATGGGAAAACCTTGAAGGATTCGAGCCAAATTTTCCTTTTAAAAATTTTACTCCAGCAACTTCACTGAAAACTAACTGGGGCAGAGGTAGGGAGGTAACAGCAGAGACAGTGAGACACAATGGAAAGACTTTGGAATTCGATTTCTTAATCAATTACTATTTTACAATAAAAGGAGAAATGATTGATTTAAAACATTTATTCCATTTTGAAGGTTCTTTTGACTAAATCATTGTGAATCATGCAAAATACCTGAGTAGTTTAAGTGCTTTAGATTTTTTTATTGTTGACACTATTACAGATGTTCCCCATATTTCCCCCCTTTATCCACCTCCACCCAGCCCCCTCCCACTGGCCATCACCACACCATTATCTGTTCCTGTTCTAATATTTTTTATTAGGTGTGCTAATGATCATGGTCCTCTTAGTGCCTTAAAAATTCAAACATCATCAACAAGCAGAATAGCCCAGAATATGGGAATCATCAAACGTTCCAATCACATCTGGAATCAACAGCAAATGACTTTGTATATTCAAATTTAGATTTTAGTTAAAATTATAAAAAATAATTATTGTAAGAGTCGTCATTGGATTTCCTTTTTATTTTTTACAACTGAGTGGTATTCTACTGTGTAAATGTACCACCACTCTTCTATCCATTCACCTACTGATGGGTACCTGGCTTGTCTCTAAATCTTGGCTACCTACATTAATAAAAGAGAAACATGCAAATTGATGTCATTCTGCTACACCTACCAGCCACTCAGGGCGAGTATGCAAATTAACCCAACAAAGATGGCAGCGGCCACAGAGCTAGAGGATTGGGTTGCCCCTGGTGATGGAGGAAGGCAAGCTTCCCATCTGCCCTGGCTGCCATTCAAGGGAGAGAACAACATGCAGGCATGGCCAGGAGCCTGAGAGATCAAAACAGAGGGGTGCCTGCTCCAAGCCTCTGTGGTGTGGCTGGGGGCAGGCCTCCAGTGGACATAAACACACACACGGGGTGCCTGCTCTGAGCCTCCAACACGGCTGGGAGCAGGCCCCCAGCAGGGACACACACACGCGTGCGCACACACACACACACACGGGGCGTCTGCTCTGAGCCTCCAAAGCACTGGGAGCAGGCCCCCAGCTATGGTCTGTGAGGCACACACACCCCCACACACACACACACACACACACACACCATGGGGCAACTGATCCAAGCCTCTGCTGCCAGACTGTGGAGCAGGTCTAAGCCATCAGTAGGACATTCACTGAGGGCTCCAGGACTGTGAGAGGGAGCAGGCTGGGCTGAGGGACCCCCAGTGCACGAATTTTGTGCACCAGGCCTCTAGTTGTAAATAATGCTGCAATGAACATAAGGGTGCATATACTTTTTCAAATTAGAATTTTAGGTTTCTTTGGATATATTCCCAGAAGTGGAGTCTCTGGTTCATATGGCAGTTCCATTTTTAAGTTTTTGATGAAACTCAATGGTGTTCTCCACAGTGGCTTCACCAATCTTATCTTTTACAAAAGTTTGGATGAATCTGGAGAATATTATGGTAAGTGACATAAATCAGTTAGAGAAATACAAGTATCATATAATTTCACTTATATGTGGAATCTGATGAACGAAATAAACTTAGAAACAGACTCATAGATACAGAGAACAGACTGACAACTTTCAGAGGGAAGAGGATTGCTGGGTTGGGGAAAAAGGTGAAGGGATTAAGAAAACACACACACACACAAACAAAAACAAAAGCAAAAACAATTCATAGACATAGACAACAGTGTGATGGTTTTTTCAGATGGAAAGGGGGTGAGGAGATGATGAAGAGGGTAAAGGAGGGATAAATGGTAATGGAAAGAGACTTTACGTGTGTTAGTGAGCACACAATACAATATTCAGATGATGTATTATAGAATTGTACACCTGAAATCTATGTAATTTTATTAGCCAAAGTCACCCCAATAAATTCATTTTTTTAAAGTTTAGCAATTACACTAGAATATAGTCATGTCCTGGGGCTTGTAAAGCAAGTTTCAGGGTTGAATATAAAAGTGTACTTTAGTTAAGATAATAGAAGAATGTCACATCTTACACACAGGATGTATGGCTCTCTTTTTTCCTACTCTTAAGAGATAAGATCACTGACTCACAATCCAAAGATGTCTTGTAGAAGTCTGTAAGCAGGAAAGACTCCTGGCCATAGTCACAAAGACCCCAGACAGGATGCTGCCAATAACTAAATAAATAAGCTTAAGGAAATTGCTGGAGTAAAATGGGAATAGATGAATTATACCTCAATAGAATAAAGTTCATATATGACAAGCTCACAGCTAACATCATATTTAATGGGGGGGAAACAAAAGACATTTACAGGAATAAAACAGGGATGTCTTTTTCACCACTCTTATTTAACATTGGAAATTCTAGCTACAGAAATCAGAGAAGAAGAAATAAAGGCATTAAAATTGGATAGGAAGAAGTAAATTTTTCAATTTTCAGATGACATGATACTATCTAAAGAGAACCCTAAGTACTATACCAAAACACTACTAGAAGTGATTACTCAGGAAAGTAGCATATACAAAATCAATATTTAAAAATGGGTTACATTTTTATATACCAATAATGAACTATCAGAAAGGGAAAACAAAAAGTACAATTCCATTTACAATTGCTTTAAAAACATACATACACAAAAACCTACAAGAAAATTTAACTAAAGAAGTAAAAGATCTGTACTCAGAAAAATATACAGCACTAAAGAAAGAAATCAAAGAACATACAAATAAATAAAATTACATACCATGTTCATGGATAGAAAGACTTAACATCATTAATGTGTCTATACTCTCCAAAGCAATCTATAGATTCAATCCAATCCTGTCAAAATAACAATGGTGTATTTCA
>NW_006300367.1:3722091-3727682 GCF_000327345.1 Myotis davidii
AGGTAGGGGGGTAAGAGATCAACCAAAGGACTTGTATGCATGCATATAAGCATAACCAATGGACATAAGACACTGGGGGATGGGGGAGGCTAGGGGACTGTCTTGGGCGGGGGGAAAAAATGGACACATATGTAATATCCTTTGTAATAAATAATAAAATTAAAAAAAAGAAGTAAAAGATCTGTACTCAGAAAAATATACAGCACTAAAGAAAGAAATCAAAGAACATACAAATAAATAAAATTACATACCATGTTCATGGATAGAAAGACTTAACATCATTAATGTGTCTATACTCTCCAAAGCAATCTATAGATTCAATCCAATCCTGTCAAAATAACAATGGTGTATTTCACAGAACAAAAATCCAAAAATCAATATGGAACCACCCCCACTCCCGCCACACACACACACTAAAAGAAACAAACAAAAGAAAAGAAAGGAAAAGAAAAGAAAAACCTGAATGACCTCAGCAATATTGAGAAAGAAGAATAAAGTTGAGGCTATCATGCTACCCCACATCAAACTATATAAGGCCATACTAATCAAAACAGTATGGTACAGGTGTAAAACAGACATAGATCAATGGAACAGCATATAGAGCTCAGAAATAAATCCCTGTCTACATGATAAAATAGTATTTGACAAAGAAGGCAAGAACATATAATGGGGTAAAGACAATCTATTCATTAAATAGTGCTGGGGAAATAGGACAGATGTTCAAAACAATTAAAGTGGACCACCTCCTTACACCTTATCTATATATATAAAAGCCTAAGCAACTGTTTGACCTTCCACCCATTCGACCAGTAGCTATGAGGCACACTGACCACCAGAGGGCAGATGCTCAATGCACAGGCATGGAAACATGGAACAGACTGATGAATTTCAGAGAGAAGGGAAGAGGTGGGAAGGTGGAAAGAGATTAACAAAAGATCTTTTTAAAAAATATATTTTATTGATTTTTTATAGAGAGGAAGGGAGAGGAATAGAGAGTTAGAAACATCGGTGAGAGAGAAACATTGATCAGCTTCCTCCTGCACACTCCCTGCTGGGCATGTGCCCACAACCAAGGTACATGCCCTTGATCGGAATTGAACCTGGGACCCTTGAGTCTGCAGGCCAATGCTCTATCCACTTGAGCCAAACCGGTTAGGGCCAAAGATCTTATATGCAAACTAGAGGCCTGGCCTATGCAGAGCTGAGCTGGCCGAAACTGGCACGGTGCATGGATTTGTGCACCAGTGGGGTCCCTCAGTCTGTTCTATGGGGATTAGGCTGAAACCAACAGCCTGACATCCCCAAAGGGGTCCCGGATTGTGAGAGAGAGGCACAGGGCCTCTAGTACAAGTATAAACTCAAAATGGATTAAAGACTTCAATGTAAGATTTGAAACTATAAAAATCCTAGAAGAAAACATAGGTAGTAATATCTCTTACATTTCTTTTAGCAATATCTTTTTTTGTTATATCTCCTCAGGAAAGGGAAACTAAAGAAAATATAAACAAATGGGATTACATCAAACTAAAATGTTTTTGCACAGCCAAAGAAACCATTGAAAAAGAGAGACAACCTACTAAATGGGAGAGTATATTTGTCACAACATATATGATATGAGCTTAATAGCCAGAATTCATAAAGAGCTCATACTATCATACTACTCAACACACACACACACACACACACACACACACACACACAATACAATTAAAAAATGAACAGAGAATCTGAATAGCTACTTCTCTCTAGAGGACATTCAGATGGCCAATTGATATATCAAAGATGCTCAACCTCACTAATTGTCAGAGAAATGCAAATTTAAACCAGAATAGTTATCACTGATAAATCCAGAAATGGCAAGAGTTGGTGAGGAGGTGGAGAAAAGGGAACCCTCATGCACTGTTGGTTGGGAATGAAGCTTGGTGATGGAAAACAGTATGGAATTTATTAAAAATGGATCTGCTTTTTGACCCAATGACTCCACTTTTGTGGATATATTCTAAAAAATGCCCAAACCCAGTTGATCAATGTTTCCCTCTCACATCGATGTTTCTCTCTCCTTCATTCCTCTCTCTCTCCAAATAAATATTTTTTAAATAGATGAGTGGATTAAAAAGAATTGGTTTATATGTAAAATGAAATATTACTTGGTCCCCAAAAAGAAAGAAATCTTACTATTTGCAACATCATAGATGGACCTAGATGGTATTATGATCATGAAATTAGTCAGAGTAAGACAAATACCATATGATTTTACTTATCTGTAAAACCTAAAGAATGAAATAAAATAACAAACAAAATAGAACCATCTTTACAGAGAGAGAACTGGTGGTTGTGAGAGGGGTGGCAGGTCTGGGGACTGGGTGAGAGAATGAATGAAATAAGCACAAATTATACAAAATATTCATGGGGAAGTAAGTAAAGCATAAAAAAAAGTCAATAACATTTTGATAACTATGTATGATGCCAGTTGGGTACTGGAATTATCAAGGGAACACTAAGTAAAGTATATGATTCTCTATTCCAAATCAATACATAATAAAATTTAGGGGGGGTGGAGACTGGTAATAAGTGTTGGTGAGTTTGTACAGAAATTGGAACTGTCATACACTATTGATGAGGATATAAAATGGGGCAGCTTTTTCAAAAGTTCTGCAGCACCTCACAGGGTTAAACAGAGTTACCATATAACGTAATTCCACTTCCAGGTATATACTCAAGAGAACTGAGAACATGTCCATACAGCAACGTGTACATGAATTTTTCACAGCAGCATTGTACTTAACAGTATAATAAACCCATGTCTACAGGGTAAGGGATTTCTGTCAGAGGAAGAGGATTGCCCAAACGCCCAAATGTCCACATACTAATGAATACATAAATAAAATGTGGTATATCTATATAACAAAATTTTTTTCAGAAATGAAAAATGGGTGCTAAAGCTTGCCCAAAAACTGACCAATCAACACTACCCATGGCTCTGAACCCCTTACTCATGATTACTCATGATTTTTTGCCTTTAAATCCCTCGGCCCCCCTGCCCCCTGCCCCCCACTGTTGTAAGCCATCAAGGAGTTCCGGTTTTTAAGCAATAGTTTCTAGGTTTGTTTTTGTGGCACTCTGAAATAAAACAACTGTAATTCCTCCGCTCCAATTCTCTGTGCTCATGGCCTTGCTGTGCTCTGGGTGGATGGACTATCTTTTGTTCTGTTACTCAACCAATGTGTGTGATCACAGCTTCAATTAATAGCACACATGGAGTGTGTGAGAACGCTGGCCTCGTTTTTCTCACCATCCACATCCCACAGGGCGCAGCACAGCATAATAAGAAGGAAAAAGAGACAGAGTAGGGGAAAAAATGAAATATAAGTGATTGCCATTATATATTTATAATTCAGACTACAAGAGACTTATTCTGCCCCTTAGAGGCAAAATGAATAGTAGATCTGGCTTTATATTTACAAAACTGTGTCATATAACATTTAGCTGGCTGAATTTATATTGTCTTTATATCTAATAATTTAAGTACTTTTGGCATCAGGTCTTCCATTAATACCATAGTCAGGGCAGTGACAACAGCTGTGTTTTTATACTAAAAATGTCTACGGTGCTACGCTGTTTCTGGCATTATAACAGTATGATGATTAGCGATATGTTATGAAGAACCAGCCTAGGAGCCGCAACAGATGCCTTTACCAGTTGTCCCCATAATTTGCTATGTGAGTTTTTAGCAGTTTCACCATGTGTACCATTGCCTCTCTAGATAAGAAGTAACTGTCATAGAATTTACTCTGGTGTCTATTAGTATCAGGATTCTCAAATATCTAACATTAAGTTTTTTGAAGACAAGTAATATTTCTGGAGACTAAAAGCACAGAGTGGTCCTTTCCAAATAAAGAAAAATAAACCATTTTTTTCCAAGAGCCCATTTGTTTAAAAGCAGCCTTGTTTCAGATGATGCCATTAATGGGGTTATATTGAAGTGGGTCAGCCTGCATGTTTTTCCTTCCACACTACCAGCTATTAGTAGTTTGTGCTTGGCTTTTCTCATTCTTCAATCATGGCTCTATTTCCAGTGATTATGGAAGAAACTTAAAATAGTACTACCCACAATTTCATTGTCTCATTACCAAAACTCAACGCTTTGTAGTAAATTTTCCCTTGACCCAACTATTTTTCAGAAAAAAATGTCAAAAAGCTCAACATGTTTCAGCCAAAGATATCATTCAATAGTGAGAACAACTAGAAATTCTATCACTTTCTTTATTTTTCTAAGATAAAATCCCATCTCCTTCCCATTTGTAAGATCATGTTTACTTAATTATTTATTAAAAATAATCACTTTGCCATATTGTATGCTTTTTCTTTAAATCCCAAATCTAATATGCATCCACCATACAATTCTCCCAGAGACATCTTTCTGAGGTTCAAACTGGTGAGATCCAATATCACTTAAAAGTAAAAGAATGTGTGTTAAAATATAATAAATTATATTTTTGTCTTTTGTATTAATCGTGACATGTTTATTAATCAAGGCAATTTATTAATCTCAGCAAAGCCTTGTTTTGTGAATGTAACTATAAAAAGGTAGACCCTCTGGGGCACTGTTTTTGTAAATTAAAATTACAACAATCTCTTTGAAAGACTTGTCAGTACACATTAACATTAATAATACATCTATGTGACCTGTTTAAAAATCTACCTACACATATATATGTCTGAAAGACATTTAACAAGAAAAAATATACATACACAGATCTAGGTGTAAGAAGTTTAAATGACCAACAGTGGGTGGATGGTACCACAGAAATGCACTATATACATGAACTACAAAGCACCTACTTTTTAAATAACAGATTTCTATATGCTAACAGAAAACACCTTTAAGGATAACACCCTGATGCAGAACAGCATGTGTTTACTGTGCTCTTTTATTGGGATACATAGATGTGTGTGTGAACACAGTGCAATGTCTTTGAGGCTTTGGGTGCTTAAACTACCCTTGAAAAAGAAACTGGCCACAGGGCAAACTCTGAGAGTGCAACTAGGAGACAGCAGGCACAGGCAGGAGTCTGACTTTATTGTCTAAACTTTTGTTCAGTTAGGAGTTTTGCCAGGTAAAAATATTACTTTAGTCACATAAAGAGACAATGTTCTTTAAAATAAAAATAAGATTAAAACCACAATGGACTTATCTCCTCTTTGATTACAGTGTCATTTGGGTAATTCTTACAATCTCAAACTAGACTACAGTCATTTATAGTTATGAAAGAAACTGCCAGGCACTTTTTTCTTTATGTATGACTAGAGACCCAGTGTCCCAAAATTTGTGCACTCGGGGGGCATCCCTCAGCCCAGCCTGCATCACAGGATGTCCTACTGATGTCCCTGTGGGGAGCAGGCCTAAGCCACAGTCTGGCCTCCCTCTGTGGAAGGCAACTGGCCAAGCAGGTTTATAGATACTTTCTGAAGGCAGCACAGACTCCTTATTTCTTTCCTCTGTGGTTGGAGAATAGGGGACTAAGAGGTGGAGACAGAACTGTGGCCGGGCCTGGGGCTCTTGTAGGCAGCAGAAAGAAAGAGGGGGCTGG
>NW_006300367.1:3727818-3731831 GCF_000327345.1 Myotis davidii
CAGGTGGGGCAGGGGGATAGCTTGAAAGCTGGAGGAAGATGGCAGAGTAAGAGTTGGTATGAACCAGCGCCTGCTTAGTCAGACTTCCTAAGCTCCCCACCGGGCCCAGGCTGGGCCCCTTCCCCACACTGGGAGGATCCCAGCTGAGGTCCCCTCCCTGCACCCAGTGCTTTCCTCCCTGTTCTACCACAGGGGGAAGGTAGCAGCTCATCTGCTCTGGACCCTGCCAACCTGGCAGGCTGAGGCACAGACGGTGCAGCCTAGGGTGCTGGTGGCTGCGAGCCTTCTCCCACTCCCTGAAGCATGGGGCGGGGTTGCAGCAGCTCACAGCAGCCCCTGGGCACCTTGCATGGAGACACCGCTCTCCACTGAGCCACCGTCCACCTGGGACCTGTGGGGTTTGGGGTGGCCTTGGGCTCCCACTGGCCCCACTGAAGCCAGACTTGGCTTGGCCAGCCACTCCCGCCGCCTGAGGGCTGCGCATGCCCCATGGGCCTCATCACCCTCATGAATCGCTATGGTCCGGCCATCCCATCCCAGGAAGTGGCCATCCCAATAGCCATGGCTCACTCCCCAGTGCAGTTGGGCCTGCCCAGCAAGCATGTAGGCAGGATCTGGGCCTCTGAGGGGAAGGAGGAGGGATGTGTGGGCCAGGGCAGAAGTGGGGAACTTGGTGGTGTAAACACAGCCCCCCCACACACCTTGCTGGCCCCTTGCAGTGCATTCCTGAACCCCTGGATGCCCCTGCCCAGCACTGTGCTCTTGGGCCTGGGGTGGGGGTGAGGGACTTGGAGCTGCAGCCTGAAGGCAGCCCCTCGCTGGCTTGGAATTGCAGTGGTCCATCAGGGAGGGATGCAGAGTGCCAAATTCTGCCTCTCTCTCTCTCTCTCTCTCCGCCTGACCCTGGGTCGCACACAGGAGTGGGCCCCATATCTCCAGTGGGTGGGCGGGGATTCAGGCGAGGCGATCGGCATCGCTTGCCTTCGCCTGAGCCCCTACCCACCCTCGGGACGCACACGGGAGTGGGCCCCGTGCCCCAGCCCCCCAGTTTGCACATGGGGGCCTGGATGGTGGCTCGCGCTATCCCGCTCTGCCAGCAGTATGCAAATTAGCTGCCATCTTTGTTGGTGGTTAATTTGCATATCACTCTGATCAGCCAATGGCGGGCATAACAAAGGTATGGTCAATTACCACGTTTGTCTATTATTAGTGTAGATCCTTCTAGCTAATACCCTTCTATTTCTTAGAA
Organism: Myotis davidii; assembly: GCF_000327345.1. Lineage (NCBI taxonomy): Eukaryota > Metazoa > Chordata > Mammalia > Chiroptera > Vespertilionidae > Myotis > Myotis davidii. The sequence goes on from NW_006300367.1 coordinate 3,729,068, forward strand.
CCGTGTGCAGTCCTCATCTCCTTTATGTGTATTTACTGCTCATTACAATGGGGATGCTATGGACTGCTTGTTCTGTGACCCCCTCCATCCTCCTCTTCTGGCATCTTCTGCTGTTTTAGGGAATGGGAATTTAAAAACTGCATATACTGTGTTCATAGATTGGAAGAGTTAATATCATTAAAATGCCTATACTACCCAATCAATCTACAGATTCAATGCAATTTATATTAAAACTAGAGGCTTAGTGCACAAAATCATGCATGAGTAGGGTCCCTAGGCCTAGCCTGTGATCAGGGCCATATCTGATGCTCTGTGATGCTCCACGACACTCGCTGCCCCGCAATGCTCACTGCCGCTCGCCACTGAACTCTCACCACCACTCATCGCCCACAGCTGCTCAACAGGCCCAGTCCCGCCCTGCCGCCACCCAGCCCAGTTAGCCATTGGAGTCTGCAGGCTGGGGGGAGGGACCGAGAGGTGGTCAATGCACCTCATGGCAACTGGTCAAGTGGTTGTTATGGTTGTTATGCCGTTATGGTTGCTGGCCTTTTATTATATAGGATACCAATGACATATTTCACATATATAGTTCAAATATTCTAAAAAATTATATGGAACCAATAAAGGCCACAAATATAGTCTCAGCATTCTTGAGAAAGAAGAACAAAGTTGTAGGGATCACACTAACTGATATCAAACTATACTACAAGGCCATTGTAATCAAAACAGCCTGGTACTGAGATAAGAACAGACATATAGATCAAAGAAACAGAACAGAAAGCCCAGAAATCAACCCATGCCTTTATGGTTAATTAATCTTTGAAAAATGAGACAAGGGCTCTCAGCATTCTTGAGAAAGAAGAGCAAAGCTGTAGGGATCACACTAACTGATATCAAACTATACTACAAGGCCATTGTAATCAAAACAGCCTGGTACTGAGATAAGAACAGACATATAGATCAAAGAAACAGAACAGAAAGCCCAGAAATCAACCCATGCCTTTATGGTTAATTAATCTTTGAAAAATGAGACAAGGGCATATAATGGAGTAAAGACAGTCTCTTCATTAAATGGTATTGGAAAAAATGAACAAGTGCATGCAAAAAGAAAAGAAAGGGAGGAAGGAAGGGAGGAAGGAAGGAAGGAAGGAAGGAAGGAAGGAAGGAATGAAGGGAGAAAGAAAGAAAGAAAGAAAGAAAGAAAGAAAGAAAGAAAGAAAGAAAGAACACCACCAACTTATACCATAATCAACAATAAATACAAAGTGGATAAAATACTTAAATGTAAGTCACAAAACCCACAAAAATCATAGAAGAACACATAGGCAGTAAAATCTCAGAGCATGGGAAACATGGGAAAAATAAGCAAAAGGAACTATGTCAAACTATAAAGCTTCTGCAAGAAAAAGAAACCATAAAAAAATAGAAAGGGAATCCACAGAATGGGAAAACATATTTGCCATAGATACATCTGATAAAAAGTTAATTTTCAAATTTTGTAAAGAACTTCTACTACACAATATCAGGAAGACATAAGACCCAAGTAAAAAAATGGGCAAAGCAATCGGGGAAAAGGGAGATATACGTAATGCTTTAAACAATAAAAAAAGATAAAAGAAATAAAAAAATCAAAGTCGAAGCCATAAAAAAATGGGCAAAGGATTGAATAGACACTCCTCCAAAATGGACATACAGGGGGCCAATTGACATATGAAAAAATGCTCAATGTTACTAATCATCAGAGAGATGCAAATTAAAATCACAATGAGGTACCACCTCATGCCTGTCAGAATCCCTGCCATCAATAAATCAATAAACAACACGTGCTAGCCAGAATGTGGAGAAAAGGGAACCCTCATGCACTATTGGTGGTAATGCAGATTGGTGCAGCTGCTGTGGAAAACAATTTGGAATTTCCTCTAAATATTAAAAATGAAACAGCCTTTTGACCCAGCAATCCTACTTATGGGAATATATCTGAAGAATCTGAAATACTAATTCCAAAGAATATATGCACAACTATGTTCACTGCAGTATTAATTACAATAGCCAAGATCTGGAAACAGCCTAAGTGCCCATCAGTAGATGAGTGGATAAAAAAGCTGTGGTACATTTACACAATGGAATGTAAAAAGAAAAAAAAAGAAAATCTTAACTTTTGAGACAGCCTAGAAATTTGGATATTATTATGCTAAGTGAAATAAGCCAATAAAAGAAAGACAATAAAGTGGCAAACAAAATAGAAACAGAGGCATGGATTCATGGAGCAGGCTCATAATTGTCATAGGGGAGGGGAGTTGGGGGACTGATGATAGGTGAAAATATTAAACAACAAAAACATATATATATATATATATATGAGGCCCAGAGCACAAATATTTGTGCACGCGTGCGGGGGGGTGGAGGATTCCCTCAGCCCGACCTGTGCCCTCTCGCAGTCTGGGACCCCTCAGGGGATGACCACCTGCTGGCTTAGGCCCACTCCCTGGCGGATTGGGCCTAAGATGGCAATCAGACATCCCTCTGGTAGCCCGGCAGCCCTTGGAGGATGCCCACTTGACAGCAGGGAGCAGACCTAATCTGTAGTCTGACATCCTTAGCGCTGCTGAGGAGGCAGGAGAGGCTCCCTCCACCACTGCTGTACTGGCAGCCATCAGCCTGTCTTGTGGCTGAGCAGAGCTCCCCCTGTGGGAGCTCAATGACCACCAGGGGGCAGTTCCTGCATTGAGCATCTGCCCCCTGGTGGTCAGTGCACGTCATAGAG
>NW_006300367.1:3732833-3737306 GCF_000327345.1 Myotis davidii
ATAATTGCAACATTGTTTCTTAGAGTGCAAGCTCAGAGCCCAGCAGCGGCAGGCAGGGAAGCTTGGCTTCCTCCATCACTGGAGCAAGCAAGTCTCCTGTTCGCTTCAGCTGCCTGGCTGCTGGCCGCCATCTTGGTTGGCAGTTAATTTGCCATTTGGAAGGGTAGTGAAGTTACAGTTAATTACCATGTTTCTCTATAATTAGATAGGATATATATATATGTGTATATATATAATCACATAGAAGCAGAAAATAGTGCAGTGACAGCCAGAGGGAACTGGGGATGGGGGTTAAGTGGATGTAGATAAAGGGGGGGATAGGGGACTTAAAGAGACTTTGCTTGGGCCCATAGTTGCAAGATGCAGTGTGCAGATAATGTTATATTAAGTTGTACAGTTAAAACCTGTACCCTAATCAATTTAATAAAAATCAACTGCAGCACAGCTGGTGTGGCTCCCTATGCACAGAGAGGTCAACAGTTTGATTCCAGGTCAGGGCACACACTCAGGTTGCAGGTTCAACCCTCAGTGGGGGGCAAGCAGAAGCCAGTGATTTTTGTTCTCTCTTTCATTGATGTGTGTGTGTCTCTCTCCCTCTCCCTCTTCCTTTCTCCTTCTTTGGAATCAATAAAAACAACTTCATTTCTCAGGCTCTTTTTGAAGATTTTTAAATGTAAAGTAGATTGTATAATTGGATGTGCTTGGAAGGGTTCTGAGGTTTTTCTGTAACAGGGTTGCTATAGGTGAGCATTCATTAGTTTTTCTCGGGATGTCCTAGAGGCACTGAGGCAGCAGTGATGGTGGTCACAGTTCCTTGGCTTGGTCATATTAATTTCAGAATCACAGCTCCTGTAAGTGGTTCATGGACTAGGTACTTTGGCACATTCATAGTGGTAGCTACCCTCCTGTGTCAGTTGTGTAGCATTTGGGAGACCTTACTGGAAGATCTGCTGCATGCAAAACAAAGCTGATCTAATAAACATAATGTTAAATGACAGTGCTCAGAAATAAAAGTAAATATAACTTCTATAATTTCATTGTAGAAAATTCAAAATAAATGAAATTGGAATAGTGTTGTGGACCCTGAGAAAGAAGATACCTTCTAAGAAGGGCTTCTAATGGATAACAGGTCTCAAATAATAATAATTAAAAAACAAAAACCACCACCACCAACAACAACAACAATAACAACAAACAACAACCAGAGCCCAGCAGCCATTTCTACACAGGAGCCTCTCATGCAAACTGCACTTCAGGGAGGAGCCTGCACTGAACTGCCTGCCTGTGCTCCTGCCACCTGAACAGCCCTATAAAGGACTTCCTAGAATCTCATTTCAACCAGGAATGAAGCTTTCCCCATCCAATTGGACCTGCACAATTTCAACCAACAAGAATGGCTCTCTTCTCATTAATCAAGATCGTGCCTCTTGGACCTTTCAAACTGGAAAGATTTGGAGTCAGCACTTGCTTGAGGACAGACCAATCAGGGACAGGGGCCAACTTCTCTCTGTATTACAACTATGTTCCATATGGCTGTAGCAATTCACTTACCAACAATGCACAAGTGCTCCTTTTTTTTTAACCTGTTCTTGTTAGTGTTTACCACTTCTCTTGTTTTATAAGAGCCATTCTAATAGGTGTGAGGTTTTGATTTTAATTTCCATGGTGATTAGTAATATTGGACATCATTCATGTATACATTTGTAATTAGTATGTCTTCTTTGCCAAAATTGTCTATTCAGGTTTTCTGCCCATTTTAATGGAATTATTTGGTTTTGTTCTTTTGTTATTGAGTTGTATAAGTTTTTTTTAATATATTTTATTGATTTTTTACAGAGAGGAAGGGAGAGGGATAGAGAGTTAGAGACATCGATGAGAGAGAAACATCAATCAGCTGCCTCCTGCACACCCCCCACTGGGAATGCACCTACAACCAAGGTACATGCCTTTGACTGGAATCGAACCTGGGACCCTTCAGTCCACAGGTCGACATGCTATCCACTGAGCCAAACCAGTTAGGGCAAGTTGTATAAGCTTTTAATATTTTTCTGTGTAGAGCTTTGCATTTTGATGTACTTGTGGTGTTAGTAACAGATGCAAAAAAAAATGTTTGTCAAGACCAAAGTCAAGGAGCTTCTTCTCTATGCTTTCATCTAAAAGTTTTATATTTTCAGATCTCATGATTAAGTCTTTAATCAGTTTTGAATTAATCATTGTGATTAGAATAAAATAGAATTTCACTTTCATTCTTCTGCAGGTGAATATTCAGTTTTCCCACCCCATTGAGTATTTTTGACTCCCTTGTCAAATGTTAGTTGTTCATGTATGCAAGGGCTTATTTCTAGACACTTGATTCTGTTCCACTGGTCTATGTGTCTATTCTTATGCCAGTATCACACTGTTCTGACTATTATGGCTTGTGAATATAGTGTTAAATCAGGAAGTATGATGCTTTCAGTGTCATTCCTTCTCAGACTGCCTTGGCGATTTGGAATATTTTCTGGATCATACATATATTTGGATTTTTAAATGACTTTGGAATTTTGATAGGAAGTGCATTAAATTTATAGATAGCTTTGGGTAGTATGAACAATTTAACAATACTAATTTCCTGACTCATGAACATGATAAATCTTTCCATTTATTTGTGTCTTCTTTAATTTATTTCACCAGTCATATAATATTCAGTGTACAGTTCTTTCAACCATTTGGTTAAATTTATCCCACATTAACTTATTGCTTTTCATGCTATTGTATAAAATATGATTTACTTTGTTTTATTTTTAGAGTGTAGAAGCAAAGCTGATTTATTTATGCATTTTTTATATTTTATTGATTTTTTACAGAGAGGAAGGGAGAGGGACAGAGAGTTAGAAACATCAATGAGAGAGAAACATTGATCAGCTGCCTCCTGCACACCCCCTACTGGGGATATGCCCGCAACGAAGGTACATGCCCTTGACTGGAATCGAACCTGGGGCTTTCAGTCTGCAGGCCGATGCTCTACCACTGAGCCAAACCAGTTAGGGCTATTTATGCATTTTTCATTTTTTTATTTTTAAATTAGAGTTTGTATACATTATTATTGTGTTTTAATTTAAGGCGTACACCATAGTCATTAAACAATCATATACTTTACAAAGTGGTCACCAGACCCAAGATTTCTATTACCCACCTGGCACCTATATCCCAGTGATTGTTCTATAACTACCAATTTGTCCTTCTTACCACAGACTGATGATGCCTGAGGGGAAGGGTATGGGGGCCTGGGTGAAAAAGGTGAAGTGATTACGAAGTGATTTCTGGGCATGGACATGCTCCCAGGAACAAGCTGGAATTACAACTGAAATACAGAAAGGCTTCCTGAATAATCAACAGAAAACTCACAGGAGAGAACCCTGATACCTGAGGACCAAACGTGGAGACCACATAGAGACTGGTAGGAGGGGAAGAGGCATAAAAGGACTGGCTGGAAACCCACAGACAGCAACTGAAGTCCCAGAGAGATATCTCAACTGTGGGGGATTATACTGAGAACTCTTGGATCTAATCCCAAGCTGGGTTCCCCAGTAGAGAGCACCACATCTGAGGAGAGTACCCACGTAACATCTGGCTGTGAAAAGCAGCGGGTTGTTGTCTGCCAGAGAGTGGCAGCTGAAAGTTTGTGCACCCCCTAGAAGGGCCAATGCACAAAATTCCCTGTGGAGCCACCCACCTTGTGCTCTGGCAGAGGGAGGGTGAAGTGGACTGGAGCTGTGAGAGCAGAATCCAGGACTGTGGACTCAGGGAATAGAGCTCAGAAGGCAGACACTCCAAGTTTCCTGGGCTGAGTCAGTCCCTCATGCAGGGGAGGACTTCTTTCCCACATAGACATCTGCCTTGCCTGGGGGAAAGACAGTTGACACACTCTACTGAAGAAACCTTGCCCTGAGGCCACTTAAGAGATTCAAGGTAGCAATTAGCCTCCAGGCAGAAACAACTGAAAAACTCTTGCCACACCTGAGGACAATTGCCTGGCGGGGGGCAATTCAAGTGAGCATCTTATCAGTCTGTAGGCAGAGGTGGTCTCTGGAGGCTTTGAGTCTTTGCCTAATACAATTAGTCAGAAATAGCCTTTAACACTCTCCTGCACTAGAGATTGAGTGATGTAGAGGATCTACCTAAAGCATAATCACAAACCCAAACAGAAAGTCCAAGTGAGAAGACAAAGAAACAACCCCCAAATGAAAAAAAAAACTAGAGAATTCTCCAAAAGAAGAGATAAATGAAGCAGAGATAAAAGAAATTTATATGAAATAGAGGTTAGAGTAATGATGATAAAAATGCTCAATAGTATGAAAAAAAGATATACTAACTATGAAAAAAACAACATCCTGAGATAAAGAATGGCATAACATAACCAAAGAACACATTGGAAGGAATACATAGCAGATTAGGGGAAGCTTAGGATCAAATCAGTGAATTCGAAGTCAG
>NW_006300367.1:3737545-3743993 GCF_000327345.1 Myotis davidii
GACAAAAAAATAAAAAGGCTAAAGGGGTTCATCACCACCAAGACAGCATTATAAGAAATACTAAAGGGATTGCTGTAAGGGATTGCTGAGAAGAAGAAACAGAGAGAGAAACCTATCAATACAAAATTAAAATGGCTATAAATAAATACCTTTCAATAATAACCCTAAATGTAAATTGATTAAATGCTCCAATCAAAAGGCATAGGTAGCTGAATGGATATAAAAAAAATGACCCAACTATATGCTGTCTACAAAATATCCACCTCAAAACAAAAGGCACACACAGGATGAAAGTGAAGGGATGGAAAAAAATTTCCATGAAAATGGAAAAGAAAAATAACTTGAGTAGCAATACTCCTATCTGACAAAATAGACTCTAAAATGAAGGCCATTGCAAGAGACAACAAAGGTCACTACATAATACTAAAGGGATCAATCCAACAAAAGGATGTAACCCTAGTAAACATATATGCACCCAATATAGGTGAACCTAAATATATTTAAAAATTTTCTAGAGGACTTTAACAGAAAGATTGATAACAATACAGTCATAGTAGGGGATTTTAACACCCTTCTGATTTCACTGGACAGATCTTCCAGACAAAAACTTAACAATGAAACAGACTCTGAAGGACACACTTGATCAGATGGATTTAATAGACATTTATAGAACATTTTACTCCAACACAGCAGAATATACATACTTCTCAAGTGCACATGGATCATTTACAAAGATAGAGCATATGTTAGGACACAAAACAAGTCTCTACAAGTTCAAGAGGACTGAAATAATATCAAACATCTTCTCAGATCACAATTGAATGCAATTAGAAATCAACTACAGTAAAAACACCCCAAAAATTTAAACACATGGAGGTAAATAGCATGTTATGAAACAATGAATGGGTTACCAACGAGATCAAGAAATAAATCAAAAACTTCCTGGAAACAAATGAAAATTAACACATAACCCCAAATCTCTAAGACACAGTGAAAGCAGTCTTGAGAGGGAAGTTTATATCACTACAGGCATACCTAAAAACAAAAAAACAAAAACAAGAAAAATCAGCAATAAACTATTTAACTCTATAACTTAAAAAAAGATACACAAGAAAAGCCCAGAGTAAATAGAAGGAAGAATATAATAAAGATTAGAGCAGAAATAAATAACATAGAAAAGACTAAAAAATAAATAAATACAAAAAAGTCAATGAAACCAAGAGCTGGTTCTTTGAAACGATAAACAAAATTGATAAACCGTTAACCAGACTCATCAAGAAACAAAGAGAGAGGACCCAAATAAATAAAATCAGAAACAAAAGTGAAGTAACCACAGACACCACAGCAATGCAAAGGATTCTAAGAAAATACTATGAACAACTATATGCCAATAAGCTGGATAATGTGGATGAAATAGAGAAATTCCTAGAAAAATATAATCTTCCCAAAATGAGTCAGGAATCATAAAAACACCGGAATGGGACAATAACAACTGATGAAATAGAAACAGTAATAATAATAAAAAAAAAACTCCCACCAAACAAAAGCCCAGGCCCAGATGGCTTCACAGGGGAGTTTTTTCAAACTTTCAAAGAGGAACTAACACCTACACTCCTCAATCTATTTCAGAAAATCAGAGATGAAGGAAAACTTCCCAACTCTTTTTATGAGGCCAGCATTATCCTAATTCCAAAAACAGATAAAGACACTACAAAGAAAGAGAATTACAGGCCAATTTCCCTCAAAACATAGATGCTAAAGTCCATAACAAAATATTAGCAAGTCACATTCAGCAATATATTAAAAAGATCATACACCATGATCAAGTGGGATTTATTTTAGGGATTCAAGGCTGATACAGTATTTGAATATCAATAAATGTGATACATCACATAAACAAATTGAAAGACAAAAATCATGTGATCATTATCAATAGATGCAGAAAAAGAATTCAACAAAATCCAACACCCATTTTTGATAAAAACTCTCAACAAAGTTGGAATAGAGGGAGCATATCTCAAAATGATAAAGGCCATATATGACAAACCTACAGCCAACATCATACTCAATGGGCAAAAACTAAAATCATTTTCCCTAAGAACAGAATAAACACAGGGATGCCCATTTACACCACTCCTGTTCGATACAGTGCTGGAAGTGCTAACCATAGCTATCAGACAAAAAGAAGAAAAAAAAGGCATCCAAATTGGAAAAGAAGAAGAAAAATTGTCATTATTCGCAGATGACATGATATTGAAGATAGAAAAACCTAAAGACTCTATCAAAAAACTACTAGACTTAATAAATGAATTAGGCAACATAGCAGGATACAAAATTAACACCCAGAAATCTATGTTTTTGATATACACCAAAAATGAACTCACAGAAAGAGAAACTAAAAACACAATCCCATTTACCATTGCAACAAAAAATTGAGATACCTAGGAATATACTCAAAAAACTAAAGAATGTTGAAAAAAGAGATAGAGTAAGACATAAAAAAAATGGAAGGATATACTTTGTTCCTGAATTGGTAGAATCAACATCATTAAAATGTCCATACTACACAAAGCAATCTATAGATTCAATGCAATCCCCATTAAGATACCAATAGAATATTTCACAGATCTAGACTAACTCTCCAAAAATTCATATGGAAAGCAAGGACCCCAATAGCTGCAGCCATTCTGAGAAAGAAGAACAAAGTTGGAGAGGTCACAATACCAGATATAAAGCTATATTACAAATCCACTGTTCTCAAAACTGCCTGCTATTGGCACAAGAACAGACATATAGATCAATGGCACCAAACAGAGAACCCAGAAACAATTCAATCAAAAGGATCTAAATAGACACCTATTGAAAAAGGACATAAGGAATGCCAAGAGATATATGAAAACATTCTAAAAGTTACTAATCATGCAACATATACAAATCAAAATGGCAATGAGGTACCATCTCACACCTGTCAGAATGGCTATAATCAATAAATCAACAAACCACAAGTGTTGGAGAGGATGTGGAGAAAAAGGAACCCTCTTGCACTGCTGGTGGGAATGCAGACTGGTGCAGCCACTTTGGAGAATAGTATGGAGTTTCCTCAAGAAACTAAAAATGGAACTTATTTGCAACGGCATGGATAGACCAGGAGAGCATCATGCTAAAGGAAGTAAGCAAGTTGGAGAAAGATAAATATTACATGATCTCACTCATTTGTGAAATATAATAAACAACATAAACTGATGAACAAAAATAGAGCCAGAGGGGGAAAAGAAATATTTTATAATATAGTAGAAGTAATCCTGTTATTTGCAGATTTTTAATATGTACTACAACTTTTTTGATATCATACTATGTTAGCACAGTTTTGGTAATATTATTATACTTAAAATTCTTTTTTTGAAATATTGATGTTTATTGCATTTAATATTACATTTAAGATAGTTTTTCTTGAATAATTGGTGTTTATTTCATGTAACATTATTATATTTAAAATCGTTTTTCTTGAGATATTAATGTTTATTGCATGTAACATTATTAAAAAACATGATTTTCATAGGATATTGTTGGGAAATTGAGGTAATTTGAAAATATACTACACATCCTATATAATAAAAGCTTAATATGCTAAGTGTCCGGTTGACTGATTAGCCATTCAACCAATCAAAGCATAATATGCTAATGATATGCTAAAGCCGCTCAACCGCTCGCTATGACATTCACTACCACCAGGAAGCAGTCGACTGGTTGACCAATCGCTATGATGAGCACTGACCAGCAGGGGGCAGACACTATGACAGGTGCGTTGGCTTGCTGCTGGGGTCCAGCCAATTGGGACTGAGCAAGATGGATGAGACATGCACTGGAGTCCTCTGCAGTCCCTTCCCAGCTGGCCAACCTTCTGTGCCCCTCTCTGGACCTGATCATGCCCCAGTGGGGTCCCTTGACCTGGCCTGTGCCCTCTCACCATCCAGGACCCCTTGAGAGATGTCGTAGAGCCAATTTTGGCCCAATCCCACAGGCCAGGTCGATGGACCTCACTAGTGCACAAATTCGTGCACTGAGCCTCTAGTTAGATAATAATGATGGATTAATGTTAATTTTATGAATTATCATCATTAGATCATTAATATGTAGAATGTCCTTGTTTTTGAGGGAATACATGCTGAAGTATCAGGACACTGGCAACTAACTTTTAAAATGAAGAAAAATATAAATCTATAGAGAGAAGCAAATGTGGTAAAAAGATAGTATTACACACTGTTGTCTGTTTCTTTCAAAGTTCTAGAAAGAATAATATTATTAAAACAGGTATCAAAGTTGAAGAGCATTGTATTGTTCTAATCATTTTGAAGCAACAGCAATTTTCAATTTACTTAAATAAAATTAAACTTCCTCATAAAATGTTAACATATATCTATTAAAAAATTACAACATCAAAAAAAGCAGTGACTTCTGTATATTGATTTTGTATCCTGCAACTTTACTGAACTTATTACTTCTAACAGGTTTTTTAGGATTTCCTAATATAAGATCATGTCATCTGCTTTAAAATAATTTTACTACTTATATTACTTTTTTATTGCCCAGTTTCTCTGGGAAGAACTCACAGTGCTGTGTTAAATAGGAGCTATGAGAGTTGGCACTCTTGTCTTGTCCCTGATCTTAGAGGAGAAGTTTCAAACTTTCACCATTGCAGATGATATTAATTATAGATTTCTTATAAGTGACATTACTTTATATTGAGGTATGTCCCTTCTATAGCCAATTGCTGAGAATTCTTGTCATGTGAGGATGTTAAATTTTGTCAAATATTTTTTCTGCATCTATAGAGATAATACATTTATGTGCTTTTTGTTAAGGTGATGTATTGATTTACATAAGTTAAGCCATCCTGTGTCCCACAAATAAATACCCCTTGATAATTGTGTATGATCCTTTTAGTGTCACATTACATTCCTTTTTTTAATATGGTATTGATAATTTTTACAATTCGATACATCAAGAATATTGGTCTGTATTTTTCCTTCTTGTAGTATCTTTACCTGGCTTTGGTATCAAGGTATGGCTGACATTGTAAGATGACTTTGACTGTACACCATCCTTTTTAATTTTTGGAAGAGTTTAGGAAGGATTGGCATTAGTTCTTCATTAAGTGTTCGGTAGACTTCACCAGGGAAACCATCTGCTCCTAGGCTTTTTGTTTGTTTATTTGGGAGAAGAAATTTTTTTGATAATGGTTTCAATCTCTTTATTCGTTATTGTTTTGTTTATATTTTTATTCTCATTATTCAGTTTTAGTAGGTTGTATATTTTAGGGAATTGTTTCATTTCTTCTAGGTTGCCTAATTTATTGGTTCATAAATGTTCTTAGTAGCTCTTATAACCCTTTGTATTTGTGTAGTATCTATTATAATATCTTCTCTTCCAGGTATGATTGTCTTTATTTGAGACTTTAATTATTTTTTATTAATTTAGCTAAAGATTTCTCAGTTTTATTTATCTTTTCTCAAAATTAGTTCTAGTTTCATTGATACTTTCTATTGTTTTCTGGTTTTAATTTCTTTCTCCTTTGATCTTTGCTATTAATTCATTTTCTCTACTAATATTGGGCTTATTTTGTTCTCTTTCTAGTTCATTGAGTTGTTTAGATTTTTTTTTGAGATCTTTCCTTTTTAATGTAGATATGTATAACTATAAATTTTCCACCTAAAATGTTTTACTGTAGTATGTTGTGTTTCTATTTTCATTTGTCTCAATATTTTTATGTCTCTTGATTTTTTATTGACCCATTGATTATTCAGAAGTTTGGTCATTACTTTCCTCATATGTGTGAATTGTCCAGTTTTCCTCCTGCTATATCTAGTTTTATACCCTGTGGTCAGAAAACAAAAACAACAACAACGCGTAAGAGATCCTTCTATTTTTGCTGCTGCATATATTTTATGGTGAAGATGTAAAAGCTTTTTTATGCACTCATCTACTGATGGGTGGTTGGGTTGTTTCCAGATCTTAGCTATTGTAAATAGCACTGCTATGAACATAGGGGTGGATACTTTCTTTCTGATTGGTGTTTCAGGCTTCCTAGGATATATTCCTAGAAGTGGGATCACTTGGTCAAATGGCAGTTACATTTTGAGTTTTTTGAGAAGACTTCAACTGATTTCCATAGTGGCTGTACCAATCTGTATTCCCACCAGCAGTGTTCTAGGGTTCCCTTTTCTCCACATCCTCACCAGCATTTGTTGTTTGTTGATTTATTGATGGTAGGCATTCTGTCAGGTGTGAGGTGATATCTCTTTGTGGTTTTAATTTGCATTTCTCTGCTGATTACTGACATTGAGCATTTTTTCAGATGTCTATTGTCCATCTGTATGTCCTCTTTGGAGAAGTGTCTATTCAAGTCTTTTGCCTGTTTTCAATTGGATTGTTTGTCTTCCTGGGGCTG
>NW_006300367.1:3745746-3760867 GCF_000327345.1 Myotis davidii
GATTAAGGGTGGGGCTGGGGAAGGTTTGTGGTGGGTGGGCTGGGCGGCCAACCCCCCAAATGTGGTGAGGGGTGGCGATCGAGGCCAGTGGCCTAGGGGAGGAGCCATGGGTGGTTGGCCGGCCAGCCCTGCCCCTGATTGGGTTGGAGGGGAAATCTGGGGTGGGGCTAGCAAGGGGAGGGGCTGCAAGGAGATTGGCTGGCTGGCCCTGCTCCCTATTGGGGTGGGAGGATCAGGGGTGGGGCCAGCCTGGGGATGGGCTGCAGGAGGTTGGCTGCCTAGCCCTGCCTCCTCTTGGGGTGGCGGGGTGCAATCAGGGGCAGGCAGCCACAGGGAGGGCCTGTGGGCCTATTGTGGTGGGGCAGGTTGATCAAGGGCAGGGCTGTCCAGGAGGCAGGAGGGTAGGCGGTGGGAAAAGAGGGGTTTTTGGCTGGCAGGCTTGCTCTTTTTTTGTGGGGGGACAACATCACAACTTTTACTTGTGGTGCCTTGTGCTATGTCTGAAAAATACCTTCTCCCCCTGCCCGGCACAGTGATGGGGTGGGGGCAGCAAAAAATAGAAGACGTCCCTCCCTATTGCACACAGACAGATCCTATATACAGGCTCATCTGGCCCAGGCCGGCGGGATGCTTGGCACATTCTAGGATCCCTGATCAGGGGCTGGAGGGGTGACTGGTGGCAGCACACCTGAGAGGGGACCTCTGGGTGACCACTCTGGTCCTGGCTACTGGTTCTGGCACTGACTGGTCCTCAGTTCCTTTCTGGTCCTGCCTGCAGCCCTGGTCCCCCTACCTGGCTCAGCCTCCCATCTCCATCCTGGACTCAGATGGCCCCCTTGGCTCCTGGGGGCTCTGTCCTCCCCTCTCAGCATAGAGATCTCAAGGGAGGTTATGGCTTCTCAGAGACTCCTCGACAGCCCTGTCACTCGTGTTCACACAGGGAAGGGGTGCATGTGGCAAAAGCAGCTGTATAAATGCAGGTGCAGGGGCAAGTCCTCCAGGGCACTTGGATAGTTTGCTGATGATGCAGATCAGGGCCACATTCTCATCCTTGAAGCGCTGGTTGTCAGCTCAGAGGTTGGACAGGCCCTTCAGCTCCTCTTCCAGTTCAGCAGCCTTGTACTCCAGGGCCTTGCACTCAAATCTCGCCAGCTCCAGGATGGCCGGCCTCTCTGCAAAGCGCTCCTGCCTCTGCATGGTGCGCTCCAGCTCCACCTTGAGCTGCTCCAGCTGCAGCATGGTCTGGGTCAGGGCCTCATGAAGTCTCTCATTCTCAATGTGCAGCTTTGTGTAGAGTTTCCTGAAGCTCCCTCAGGCTCTTCCAATTCGGTCTGGGGTTCTGGGTTTCGGTCCTCCTGCCTCTGGATGGGGAGGGCTGGATTCTGGGCTGATGTCCACTGGCTTTACCTTCTCCCCTTCACAGGCCCTCTCCTCTCATTGCCAACTCTGCAGTGCTCGCTGGAGGCCTGTGGTCCCTGTCCCTGCCCCTCAGGCACCTCTACTCTCTGGGCAGGGCCATCAGAAT
Organism: Myotis davidii; assembly: GCF_000327345.1. Classification (NCBI taxonomy): domain Eukaryota; kingdom Metazoa; phylum Chordata; class Mammalia; order Chiroptera; family Vespertilionidae; genus Myotis; species Myotis davidii. The sequence continues at coordinate 3,747,272 of NW_006300367.1, forward strand.
TCTCAACCCCAGGGACTCAGGGCTGCCAGGAAGGGTCCAGGCTCTGTTCGCCCTGCTCTTGACGTGGATGGGAGAGTCTGATCAGGGGAAGGCCTGCAGCGGGGAGGGGCTGCAAAGTTGGCTGCTGGCCCCACCACCTGATCAGGCCTTGTGCTGGCTACAGTGGGCGTCATAGCGACTGGCCCAATCAGGGCCATGTTCTGTCTGCTCAAAGTGGCTAATGGAACGCACTGCCCGCTTGGGGCCGCTCACACCTGGGCGAGTAGGTCGTGGGCACTGCTGCCACTGCTATTGCCACTGCCGCTGCCGCTGCTGCTGCTGCTGGGGCTTGAAGCACTGACAGAGGCTGCCGGGCATGCCCGTGACCTACCCACCCCAGGTCTGGTTGCACAGGGGACACCAGGACGGGCCGGCCGATCACTGGTCCCGCCCGCCAGTCTCAGGTCCCCCGTGGGAAGGCCAGATGAGGGCAGCGCGGGTGTCCAATCGCCACAGTCCCACCTGCCAGCCCTGGGTCGGGTCGCACAGGGACGCCCGCCACCCCAAGTTGCAGATAGCAGGCCGGGATGGTGGTGGTGCAGGCGGGATGGCGCTGTCCCACCATGCCTGCAGTATGCAAATTAGCTGCCATCTTTGTTGGCGGTTAATTTGCATATCATGCTGATTAGCCAAAGGGAGGCATAGCTAAGGTATGGTCAATTACCATGTTTGTCTATTATTAGATTAGATTCCTTTTGTCTATAATTAGGCCCTGGAATTCTGTTTCCATGGAAGGCCATGCAAACATCCATTATCTTAAAGCTAGGGTGCCCACTCTGAATTCATTTCTGCCTATTTAGAGGCATTGTACTAGAATGCATAGAAACACAAAGATTTGGCACCTGAAAGGACAGATCAGGAATGCACCTTGGGATTTACCATTACTGGACTCAATGTGCTCCAGGATAACTCACTCAAAAGTACTGTGTGACATTCACCTGTTGGATAGAAAGTTAAATGCGTGCTCATCAAGGCCAAAAGCAATATTTGCAGCATTCAAGGTTCACCTCTATTTTACTACAGGGAGGCAGCAGCAAGCCAGAGATTATTATTTCTTTTAAACTTCAGGAACTTTAAGAGCCAGGCTATATTAACACGAGTGCAGTGGTAACTTGGCTAATTAAAAATTCACTTACAAGAAAAAGAATAAGATGGATTGTAGTAATAATGATAAGTCTAACTACTTAGTATTCCCCATAGCTGGTCTGCTGATATGAAAGTAAGAACAAATGTGATTGTACACTATTAAAGATTATTAAGCATGGCAAGTGTAAAATGACTGCTATAATGCATGCTTTCCTCTGGAATCAGAGTGATCTTGAATGCCCAAGGCTTAAAGCACTTATAAAAACACATCCATCTTGAGACATCAAACTGTCAGATATGGCTGCCTAGAAAGGAGGCTTAACAAAGCGGACACTGCTGCCACCTGTGCACACTGAGAGCCTTGACACGCTCTTTGGAGTACAGCTCACATTGACCCCGCTGTCGTCAGGTTTGGAGAAGGCCTTAGAAAGTTTCTAAAAAGGTTGCTGGAGACACGGCTGATTTTTCAAAGAGGATATGGGGTTGTTTGTATAGCTCATGGTGGGCACTGCGTGTTTGCTTTTAGGAAGGGCGATCCAAATAACACTCTCTAACAGTAGGATGTATTATAGCTATCCTTGTTTCTGAAGGGAACAAGAAAAAGATTTCCACTTACCTAGGATGAATTATCAGAGAGGAAATGGTCTCTAAGAGAATAGAAATCCAGGAGTTTCAAGTTCAATGTCTCTTCTTGACCACATATTTGTGACCTTGTTCAAAGATCTGACTTCCTATTACTATCCCCTTTCTATTGTTCCTTAAGTTACTATAGTGCTAGTGAGTGAAAGCCACAGGGAAACAGATGTTGCCTGGATATAAGGAAGAAGGCCCTGGTGAAGATAATTGCTGATCATTGAAATTTGCACCTCAGGAAATACAGATATTATTAATCATTACAAAGATACAAGTTCGGTAAATTTGGTAAAACAAAATAATAATATCAGGTAAAATTCTATCACAGCTTTTAAATTTATCTCAAGTAAATGCCACACACACCCTGGGCGGTGGATAATATTATTCTTAGTTTACAATTGAGCCACCTGGAGTGCAGAGTGGTGAAATTATTTTCTCCAAGTCCCTCAGCTTATAAAGGGCATCGTATTTGAGGCCAGCTTTGTCAGACTTCAACAACAGTTTTTACCCCACTGCACAGAGGTGCTGCAGATAAGAGTTCTAAATTAGACAAGGACATGCATGACTAACTGGGCCTCCTGCTCTTTAATAATGTAGGATATAAATTGTCCTAACCTCCAGTTCCAGTTTCTGTGTAATCTCATTTCACATCTAAAGATCCTGTGACTCCTTAGTTTCTGTTCCTGACACTATGTGGCCCTCTTGTTTCTGAATCACATCAGACAAGACACGAAGATCTCCCTGTTCTTTGTTTCCCAAAGCACATCGCCTCAAACCCTATTCAGAATGTGCTGCTCACTAGCTTTAGTCAAGGCCATGAGGGAGCACATTGTTCTCCACACTCTTTCCCGTATCCCCTGCCACTTCATGTCTCTCCTACACCTCTTTGGAATTTCATTTCAGCCCGCCTCCCACTCTCCCCTTTCTCTTATGAGACTAGCTTGATGAACTGGTTTACTAGTATTAGTATATTCTTTAGACCCCTTGAAATCTGGGGAAAAATAGTTTTTTACCTCTTCATACAACAGTATCTCTTATTCAGAGACTGAAGCTGTTTTACAAGTTTGTTATAAGAAATCAGGCAAAACATATTGGTTTACTCTTTTAAACAATAATTCTGATGTCAGTTGGTTTAGGGATTAACATGGATATGATGAAATCCAGAAAGACAAGTTAAATTTATTGTAATAGTCCAAAGGTCAAAAAAAGGAGAGGGGGGATAAAAAAGCTTAAGTCAATTTACTGGTTGGGTTCTCAGTCCTGAAATAATTACGTGGGTCGGCTTGAAAGTCAGCCTTTTCTCTGTCCTTCACGGTGCCTTCCTCCTCCCCAGGGATGAGATGAGGCTCAGGGGAGGTTAATGCACTAACAGCCACCACCAGAACATGCCCTTGTAGCAACAGAAATTGAAAAGAGATTGAAATCTGCCATAGAGATTGTTGCTGGGAGAAAGCCAAGTAAAGGAGACAAGTTTAGATCCATAAAGACAGATGAAGATTGAAAACAAGACAATAGGTGAAATGGAGAAATAGTACAAGGTTGTGCAACAAAAGGCAGAATAGATAAAGTGACAGGCAGGTGAGGTGAATGCATTGTATCACAGTCCTCACGGGAGAACCTAACATTCATTAAGAATTTGGATTTAAAATATGTCTAGAAACAAAACAAAAAAAGAAGAAAAAATACCTCTAAGGACTTTGATGTTCCAGTTACATTAACAGGAAGAAGTGGGAAGATGCCAGCAATTAATAGCATTCCTTTCGTATTAGAATCCATGTTTCTTGATATTAAAGGCTGAGGTTTGGGAAATACATCTAAAATCCAATGTTCTATTAGGGAAATAAGCTGTTTCTGTAATTCAAAGAATGTACACCACTAAAGCTGAGCTAAGTCCCAGGCCTAGTAGGTGAGACCAAGATAAAAGATGAAGGAATAGGATTAGGATTGAAGGCAAGGATCAACATTATGAAGACTCACTATAACCAACTGAAATTCCTAAAAAAGAGAAAAGTTTAAAAATAAGTAAATTTGTGAGGAGAATAAAATTATAAATGGAATGGAAGAAGAAATTCTTCAAGATCTCAAGACAGACTTGCAGCTTTAGTGTGAACTGATAAAGCAAATATTTAACATGAGGAATTTTAAAAAGACCAACAAATAGTTATTTTTTTGAAATTTCAGAATACCGAGGAAAAGAGGATTCTGAAAACAAAGCAACATAAATGAGACTGGCATTCCACCTCTCTTTAGCCAGAAGGAGGGAGGAGACGGAGGCCATGGAAATCACAGATGTGTCCAGCAACATGGAAACCATCAGCAAAGCTAATCTCACAGGTGAGAAATGATCAAACATGAAATACTCAGAAACTTAGGTTTACTTACTGACAAAATCAATTGAGAAATAAAATTAAGCAGAACAATACTAAAACAGATGAAAATATAAAATACTAGTGCCCAGTGTACGGATCCGTGCACATTGAAAGGAAATTAATTAAAAGGTGGCCGGCAAGGACTGGAGCTGGGTGGGACTGGGCAAGATGGGCCGGATGCACCCTGGAGCCAACCTCCTGCAGTCCCTCCCCCTCTGGCCGCACCTGGGGCAGTGCCACAACTCCAAGGTCGTCTGAGGAGTGAGTGGGGTTCCTCTGGCAGGGGATGTCTCTCGGCCTGGCCTAAGGGGATCAGGCTGAAAAAAGCTCTCTGACATCCCCCGAGGGGTCCCTGATTGTGAGAGGGAAGTTCTGGGGTGGCATACCCTGGAATCAGGCTCCCTTCTCTCTGGTTCCAGGTGCATCACCCGAGAACCACCCCTGAGAAGTCACCGCAGCTCAGCAGCTCCTATGTTGAGTGTCTGCCCCCTGGTGGTCATTGCGTGTCATAGATACCAGTAGGACTGTCAGACGATCACTTAACTTTTTATATCCTCTATAATAAAAGCCTAATATGCAAATCGACCGAACGGCAGAACGATCGGTCGCTATGACGCATACTGACCATCAAGGGACAGATGCTCAATGCATGAGCTGCCCCCGTCTGCAGGCCCCAGGCCAGCCAAGGAGGGTGCCAGTGGGGGCCCCCCAATCTCCCCACCAGTTGCCCCACAGATCAGCCCTGATCGCCAGCCAAGCCTAGGGACCCTACTTGTGCATGAATTTAGTGCATCAGGCCCCTCTAGTACTAATATATATATATATATACAGAGAGAGAGAGAGAGAGAGAGAGAGAAAGTATGCCTAACCCAGGAATACTGAAACTGAATCTCCGGAAAATAACATGGTGATATGTTTAAAATGCAGGTGGTTAAAGTAGCATAGGGAATGAGCGTGGCCCAAAGAGACATATCCTAGAGCAAAGTGGAGAGCTCCATAGAGAAAATGAGCAATAAGACAAAGATGTTAGGTATATGATTGTGGGGAGGAAAAACAATTTTTCCTCAGAGCCTTTTAAATTCTTCTGGTTGGCCTAACAATGAGATTGGCTGACCCAGATTACCAGGAGAAAATGAGCACATGTATTTACGTGTGTACATATAGGGGCCCCCTAAGATATGGAACCAGAGGACAAATCAGGCGGAAAAGGCTTATATGGCATCTTGAGCTATGACAAGTGGGGAGGGCTGTGGCTTAAGACTTCAAAGAGCAGGCAGGCAATTCACAGGGAGATGAGAGAGCAAATCTTTAGTAAATAACTGTTTACTGGGCCATCTTTACAATGGCACACAGAGGAGCTTTGGTCAAATGGGCTTCACTAGGTCCTTCCCTGTCTATTCAACTACAGTCCTTCCTGGAGCAGACCCTCTGTCTAAATTCCTTTTAGCCAGTTATAGGGAAGGTCAGAGGTTTTGCCCGAGTCTTTTCTTTAAAATAACCAACTTAAAACAAGCAAGATCCCACAGAGCACGCTGTGGGGTGGCAAGCTCTGCTCCCTCTGAAGATGAAGCAGACATTTGTTTCTTCTCCCATCAAGAAGTTGGAAAATCAGATTTTTCCTGAGGAATTCAGGTTCTAACATGAACAAACGGAAAGGTGGCAGAGTTTTGAGAAATGAAGAAGTCCGAAGGAGACATCACCATAGCATGACCCCTGTATAAATGATATCATCGCAATCCCACTAGGACTGTAGGTAGAGAAAATAATGCCCTCTAGCTTTGCAGTACATAATGTCTGCCACACCAAAATGATATGAGTGTTTATCGGAATATAATGTTTAGGGTAAGTCTTTGGATGAAAGCCTGGGCCACTTAATCATTAAAGAGCAGAATGGGAACTTTTGACTTCTCCTTCACATACCTTGATCTTATCTACATAGTTAATGCTAAGGCACAGCTGAGAAACGCTAGGGGGAGGGTCAGGGAGCCAAAGGGAGACTGGCAGGAGCCGGTTTCACTCCATCCACTCACAAATGGAGGCGTGGGGTTGCAGAAAGAGAATATTGAGGTCGCCATAATGGCTCAAATTAAATAGCTAGTTAAATAGCTAATTAAATAGCTAGGTAATAGTGCTCTGCCTTTGGGAGGAGGGCGCAGAGTCTCCTCCTGGCTGGGGCGTGTGGGGGCCCGGCCTGGCACTTCTGGGGTCCAGAGACCTGGTGTTGGGCTCATGGCGTCATTTCCGGGAATCATGGGTGGGCAGGGGCAGTACAGAGAGAACTCACCTGTATTTGGCTTGGATTTCTGTTGTAAAAGGGGAATTGGCCCTGGTAGTATATAGAAGTGTGGTAGCAGACAGCCGTTTCTTCACCCCCAAATCCTTTTCCTTAAACGCGCTGGTGCCTCGCGCTGGCCCGGTCGTGGAGCATCAAGTCCCAGAGACTCTGACCACTCCTAACGGTGTCAAACGGGCTGCTCCCTCCGGAAAAAAAAAGAGAGAGAGAGAGAGAGAGAGAGAGAGAGAGAGAGAGAGAGAGAGAGAGAGAGAAGCCGAAACAGCTGATTTTACGAGATACAGACAACTCTCAGGTGTGTTTTTAAAGGAGGGGTGGAGGGGTGTGAGGGACTCTAAGATTGATCACCATTGGTACACCTAAGTATTTTTAAAGCTTTATTGTGAAAAAATGCCAAGCATATACAAAGGTAAACTAGTATGATAAAACGCCACATGCATACCATCACCAATCTTTCAAAATTATCAACTAATGTTCCATCTTGTTACATATATATCAGCAGTCAGCAAACTGTAAAAGCCAGAGAGTAAATATTTTAGGTTTTGCAGACAATTTAACAAAACCAAAGTAAGAATAATTCATGAGACGTGAAGAATAGGGGAAATTCCAGTTTCAGTGGCTCAGGCTTATGGGGACACAGCCAGGCCCGTTCCTTTACCACTAACAGCCATTTTCACTCCAAATGACTGAGTGGAGAGTCATTTAGGGTCATTGTTTTCAGCAGCTCTCCTTGGTTGGCTAACAGCATGTGCAGCTCAGCATGTGGACAGTCCCGGAGGAGGGTGAGGAATTCCTCTTGCCGTTATAGTCAGAGCAGTTCCATTCTTCCCGCGGTCAGGCCAGGGACCTACGGGTGTCCTTGCCAGCTATCACATATACCTCACCGTCAGTCTAATCCTTTCAGCTGTATCTTCAGAGTATACCCAGAATCCAACCATGGCTGATTCCATCACTGCTGCCACCTGACGTGAGCTACCACTGAAGCTTTTCTGGTTTGACTGGCAGTGTGGCTCAGTTGGTTGAGTGTTGGCCCATGCACCAGGAGGTCACCAGTTTGCTTCCCAGTCAGGGCACATGTCAAGGCACATGCCTGGGTTGTGGGTTCATCTCCCAGTGTGTGTGTGTGTGTGGGGGGGGGGGTGCTGAAGGCAGCCATGCATCTCTCGTTGAAGTTTCTATCTCTCACTTCTCTCTGAAATAAAAAAAAAATTAAAGCAAAAAATAATTACTTAAAAATATATTCTGATTTATTGTAGAGCCCACTTTTCTCCCTGCCTCTACTTATGCACTGTCCCCACCCATGGATGATTTTCAGCCCCGCAATAAACCTCATCTTTTAACAGAAATGAGAAGCCGCTCCTCTGCTAACCTCTCCAAGGTTTCCCATCCTACTGAAAACACCAGGAAGGAAGTGTCTTCCTCCCACACTTCCTTCTCTAACTTCTCTAGTATCCTGGCCTTTTCTCATTTCACTCCAGGCACAAGCTTGCTTGCTGCTCCTCAGATTCACAAAGCACAGTGCAGTCTCAGGGATTTTACATAAATGGCCCTGGTCCCTGAAATGCTCGTTCCCCTGATGCCCACACACAGTCTCCAAGTCTCTGCTCCAGAACCCTTGTCCATTCGTACAGTCTGGATGTTTGTGTACTTCAAATTTCATATGCTGACATCTTAAACCCAAGCTGACGGTATTAGGAATGGGAGGCCTTTGAGAGCGACTTGGGTCATGAATGGGATTAGGACCTTTATAACACAGATCTCACAGAGCTCCCCAGCCCTCTCTGCCCCTGAGCACACAAGGGGAAGCCTGGGAGATGGAAGAGGGCATTCCTCCAACCATGCTAGCACTCTGACCTTGGACTTCCAGGCTTCAGAACTGTGAACATTGATTTCTGTTTCGAAATGACCCGGTCTGCTAGTTTGTACAGCAGCCCAAGACTAAGGCATCCATGAAGCATTCCCTGACCCTTCTTAGAAAACAGTTCCCCTTTTTCTCCCTTGCTTTATTTGTCATGATAGCACTTATCAGCTGACAAAAATTCTTTGTTTTATATGAGTTTCCCCCCTAATAAAATATAAGAACCATGAAAACAGGGACTTTATTCACTGCTATATCTTCAGGTCCTTGAATAGTGTCTTGTACCCAGTAGGATGCAAAACATATTTGAAGACAGTATAATCAAAGAAATAAATTCACTACATATCTATACTATTCCACCTCCAGTTTTGCATCCACTACAAACCTTTAGTTTATAGTATGTTGGATTATCATAAGATTAGCACTATAAAACATACATTTAATCACTTTGTAAATTATACCAAATATATATTGTCCATAAAAAAAATGGTTAAGCAAAGTAAAGAGGATTTTGTAAATGAGGTAGATGTGGCACTGTCATTTGCAGAAGATGATTTGTAGCACGCAAAGTTGACAAATATTAAAATAAAGGTATAGGCACTTTATTTAGAGGTAAGTAGATAGCATAGAGAGATCAAGGGGGTGGGAGGTATAGAGGGAGGAGGGTGGGAGAGAAGAAGGGAGAGGGGAGGGAGGAAAGGAGGGAGGAAGAGAGGGAGGGAGGAAGCCTAAATGCAGGATGAATAAAAGCTTGTTCTTTTGGGGAGATGGAGGATTGTGATCCTGATATCCTGGGGTTATGGATAAAGACAGGTTTGAAACAAGGGACTCTTGACTTGAATTTTAAATTTTCCCCAACTTATTTTTAACGGTTAACATATAACTTTAATAAAAATAAGATGAGTATTTTTTTTGGCAGGTGCTAGGGAGCGGGGTGGGAAGAGGAGGGGTTGGGAACCACTTGGGATTTCAGTTGCATTGTCTGTGCTGGCAATGTAATGAATTAGTGTCACAGTGATACCGGAGGGCCAGTGTTCCCATTCCCATTCCTGTGCTCAGTGTACCCATGCACTGCCGCCCATTGAGCTAGAATTATATTATTTTGGGAAGTGGTCCAAGTGCTTTTGATGTGCATGATTAACATTTAAAATAATGTCAACTTATTTAGTAACTCATAACCTTATGACTCCTCTCTTACACACTGCCCTGGTGGCTGAGCATGCTGGGATCACGGAGCCTGTGAATGAGGTTGCAATGAGCCATGGTCTCTTGTTCTGCATACAGAATGAGTGTCCATTGGGCTCATTAATTTCTGAGCACTCTTTATTCTAATGCTTATAGGGTACCACGGCATTTAGGTAACTTTTAGTTTCAAGCTGACATTTAGCTCATGCTGAAATTAATGAACATTTAGAGACAGTTTCACAAATGCAGGGATCCCTTGAAAATGAGAAACACTTCAGAGTCCAGAGAAGGGTTACGTTATTTTTGGTACAAAAGGTTTGGTTCATGCAATCTTCATCCCATTGAGTAAGTAGCATCCTGTCAAAGGATCATTTGGCTGGATTGTCTTTTTGGGTTAGAACCCTCTAGCTTCCTGCTCAGGGTGTGAAGAATAACATCTCCATGGCAACTAAGGAGCAATATGTGTCCCTTATTTTCAAAATTCACTGAATATGTAAAAAATAAAATTTCTGTAGAAATTGTATGATGATCGAAATAGCTTATTTGTCAATAACTGAACTGGGCCCAAATTCAGCACGGGCAGAACACAGCCTCTTATATTTCTAAATGACTTTATGTTTCCCAGGGATTTTTTACGCCTCATGTCTTGCCTGGTGCTCAGGCTTGTAACAATGCAGCACGTTTGGAAGGGAAGATATCCAACTGTTTTAAAAGTGAAGAAACCAAGAATAGTTACTGTTGCAGGACTATGGTGAGGGTTTCCATGAAATAGCTGGTGTCTTTTTCATTCTTTGAAGGAAAAAATGGAGCTGCGGATGCCCTTTGAGCAGCGTTTCCCTTATTTAATGCTTCCTGTCCAGAGGGTAGACAGTTGAGGTGATCCTTCATTTCCTTCTGTTTGTATTTTACAGAGGGAGGGGGTGGGGCTGGGTGAAAAGGAGAAGGGGTTAAGTAAGGAAAACACAACTCATGCACACATACAACAGTGTGATGATTAACAGAAGGAAAGGGGATGGGGGAGGTAGAGGAGAGTAAGGAGGGATAAATGGTGATGGAAGGAGACTTGACTTGGGGTGGTGAACACAGTAAAACATACAGACAATGTATTATGCAATCGTACACCTGAAACTTACATAGTTTTACTAAGCAATGTCACCCCAATAAATTTAATATTTTTAAAAAGACAATGTTCTTCCACTTGAACATCATAGTCACTCTTGAAAAATCTATTCTAAGAACAAAATCCAACAAAGTGAAATAACTTGTATGTTCACAGATTTTTTACAGTGGTGTAATTTTTAAGGGCAAACACATAATAAGAGAAATGGGTAAACCTAGAGTATCACTCATAGAACTTAATATAGGACAAAATAAATGCCCTGTATTAAATCAAAGTGGTATCATGTGGTCATTAAAATGATGACTAGACAATTAAAATTTAATTTGAAAAAAATTAAATATATATAATTAGTAAAACGCACCCACAAAATTGTACATTTTAACTGTAATGAAATAAAACTATGTAGGAACATAGATTATTGAAAGAAAACCCAACGGAATGAAAATGATTCTGTTAGGGAACTTCTGGGCCTCGGGTCTGCAGTTGGACAGCAAGAGACCAGTGATGTAGTTCAGTCGGAGTGTGAAGGACCCAGAACAAGGAGCACTGCTGGTATAAGTTCCAATACCAATACATGAGCCCAAAGGCTGGGGAAGATCAATGTTCCAGAGAGAGAGAGAGATTGATTGGAAAGCCATTTTTTCCCTCAGGGATGGAGTCTGCCAGGGAATTCAAGAACAAATGCCAGAGGGTGACAGCCCAAAATTGGGTCTAGGCCCAATATGTTAAAAACCAAAGACACATATGCATCACTTTTGTAATGCAGATCATGAATGAATGTGTCAACAAAACCCTTCCATGAGAACCCTGACTATGGAACTTGAAAGAGTGCAAGGGCCAAGGGAGCTGGGGTGAGGGTGAGGGGCTTACTCCCGGTCCTATAGTGGTAGAGGGTATAAGAAGGAGATGGGAAAAAAAATGTGGAGTCACAGTTCCTTGGATAGTCTCACCTGTGCAAATAAATAAATCTCTATAAATCTCTGTTCTGTCCTCACAAGTTTGGGATCACTTTTTTTTTTTCAAACTAATCACTGTCTAAACCTTATGATGCCACACTGCTGCTCATGCCCATGGGTTTTTCTGCTCTTTTGCTTATTCTTGATTTAATGTGTAGCCCCAGCACTTTATGTGGTTTCTTCACAGCATGACCTGCAAGCCTTAACCCTTTCGTTCCTAGCCATTAACCCAGGAGGCACCTGGAGACAGTGGCCAGGCCTTGACTAAGGGTCACAAGGTACAGGTTTCTATTAAACTAAAGATAAAATCTTGACCCTAGTTACCTTCCAGTTCCTGAGCCCTAAGGTGAAATGATCCCCGGCTACTTCCCATGAGGCCTGAGACCAGGCAAAGGGATGCCAGGAAAGACCTCTAGCTGTCCTCAAGACCAGAGGAAATGATTTATTACCCTTGCCACGCCTCTGAGAAAACAGTTTCCAGTAGCATCCTGAGCCCCTAACCCACAGTGTCTTGTGTTTTTTCCTTATAATCTGTAACTTATGTGCCATTGGGAAGTTGGGGCTTTTGAGCATCAGCTTCCCATTCTCCTGGATGGCAGCATCCTATATAATAAAATCCTAATATGCAAATAGAACAAACAGCAGAGCAACCAGTCACTATGACGTGCACTGACCACCAGGGGGCAGGTGCTCAATGCAAGAGTTGCCCCTGGTGGACAGTGCGCTTCCACAGGGTAAGCGCTGCTCAGCCAGAAGCTGGGCTCATGGCTGGTGAGCACAGCGGTGGTGGCAGAAGCCTCTCCTGCCTCTGCTGTAGGCAGGCAATAAGGAGCTAGGGGTCCCAGACTGCAAGAGGCCCAGACTGTAAGAGGGATGTCTGACTGCCAGCTTAGGCCTGATCCTGCAGACATCCCCCAAGGGGTCCCAGACTGCAAGAGGGTGCAGGCCCAGCTGAGGGACCCTCCCTCAGTGCACAAATGTAGTGCACTGGACCTCTAGCTCATAATAAAATAGCCAATATTTCTCCACTGCAGTTCTCAGTGTTGAGTGTTTGGCTCTGCTAGCACATGGTGGACAAACTCAGTTTTACAACAGTACCTCTGGATGTAAATAAAAGAAAAAAAAAACAGAACAAGATAATACATAATGAAACCAATAATTATCAGAGTAAAAAATAAAATAAAGGCCATCAAAAATATTATTAATCAACTGAAAACAAAACAAAGAAGGGTAACATAAGTTGGATGAAAATTGAACAAATATATCAGTCGCTAAAGAAAAAAAAAACACGTACAATTTAATAACCTAGACTTTTAGATTCTTTTAATTTTAATAAGTATCCGCATGCTTATTATAACTAATGAAGTGGAAACAAATAGCACATAAAGCTTGAATTAAGCAGATACTTAGATAAAACTTCTCAGGCTAATGAAAACTCAAAGCAAGATAGAAAAAGAAAGCAGATGTTACAGTATTCATAACATAAAAGTAGCTGTAGGGGTAAAGATTATGAAAAAGGACAAAGAAAAATATTTTTTAAGTTATGAACAGTAAAGTCTCAAAAAATGATATAATAGTCACGAGTCTTTGTACTCAAGACCACAATCTAATCTACTAAAAGACAAACATGCAAATTGACCATACATTTGCTATGCCTTAAGCCATGCCGACCAGCCAATCAGAGTGACAATATGCAAATTAACCCAACCAAGATGGTGGCTGCAGCCACGGAGATGAAACGAGCAGGAGGCTTGGTTGCTCCAGTGATGGAGGAAGCCAAGCTTCCCAGTCGGCTCTGAGTTCCACTGAAGGCAGCAAAGTTTCAATTATAGAAGGTAAATAAATCCCAGAATAAAAAAAGAAAAGGAAAAAAGGAGAGGCTGGGAGCAGCCATTGCCGGGGGGCTTGGCCAGCCTGAAAACGGCCCTCAGCCCCTCACCCATACTGGCCAGGCACCCCAGTGGGGACCCCCACCCTGAAGAGGGTATGCACAGCTGCAAACAGCCATCATCCCCTCATTCAGGCTGGCCAGGCACCCAAGCGCGACCCCCACCCTG
>NW_006300367.1:3761404-3783145 GCF_000327345.1 Myotis davidii
TAGGGATTGGGCCTGCCCTCTGCCACCCGGGAGCAGGCCTAAGCCAGCAGGTCATTATCTCCCGAGGGGTCCCAGACTGCGAGAGGGCACAGGCCGGGCTGAGGGACCCCCCCCCAAGTGCACAAATTTTTGTGCACCAGGCTTCTAGTAATAAAATATGTAAGGAAAAACCTGTTAGAACTCTACGGCAGCAGTCCTCAACCTGTGGGTCACGACCCGTTTGGGGGTCGAACGACCCTTTCAAAGGGGTCACCTAAGACCATCAGAAAACACATATGTAATTATATATTGTTTTTGTGATTAATCACTATGCTTTAATTATGTTCAATTTGTAATAATGAAAATACATCCTGCATAACAGATATTTACATTACAATTCATAACAGTAGCAAAATTACAGTTATGAAGTAGCAATGAAAATAATTTTATGGTTGGGGGTCACCACAACATGAGGAACTGTATTAAAGGGCTGCAGCATTAGCAAGTTTGAGAACCACTGCTCTAAGATGATATTGAAAAAAATCCTATTCACTTGCAGCAAAAAATTTAATACACTTTTTTCATATTTTAATGTCTTTAGTACAAAAATACTACATGAGATTACAAAGGAATAAAAACTCTTAAATTATAATTAGCATAATATAACATATGCCAAACAGAAAATAAACATTATTTTCAAATATATGTACTATAGTTTAAAATGTTAAATATTTAAAATACAATAAACTCCAGTCTCTTAAAATAAAATTGTAGAAATGTCTCAGGTGCTGCATGAATTTAAACATTTAAAACAATAAAAGTATCAAGAATATACAGCTAAAACTGAAACAAATATCTGCTAATTTGATAACAAAAGTAAATTCAAATTAAAGACTAATACACAAACTATTAAAGTAAAGCAAAAAAAAACACCTATACAAACACAAAGCCTTGGAAATGAGGTCAGTGAGTGCATTTTCATAATCCCTAGGAACGTAATGAAAAGGAAGTCTTACTGCCTCACCTTTCAACTCTTTTTGCTTTTAACTCTTTCCAGCAGCTCCCTCATACAACCTCCGAAAGCCCTTTTAATTCTTGATTTAGCATCTGGGGAAACACCTAACTTCCTCACATTTCATGAATGAATGACTGAGTAGCCAAGGAGTGAAGGTACAAGTATGTACCAGAGGAGACTTGTGGGTTGGAGAATATAAACCCTGAAGTAATAAGCATGAAAGTCTGCAAAGTCACCCAGGAAACTGGTGCAAGTGCATGAGGAAAGAGGGGTGCCCTGGTCCTGGGGACAGAAGCCAGATGTCAAGACAGCAGGAGGGCCACTAAGGTAGGAGGTGGGTGTTTCCTGAAATGAAATCTCAATGAGTAATACTGAAAGATACTGAAACGTGGACTCAATTGAAAACACAATTATGTCCTTTGGGTATGAAATACAGGGGTCTTTGAAGAGCCTTACAGAACCAAAAATTAATTTTTTTTAAGTCAGTCCTGGCCGGGTATCTCAGTGGTTTAGTACATCATCTAGATAAGCTGTGGTTGCCAGTTTGGTCCTGGGTCTGGGCAAACACAAGAATCAACCAGAGAATGCATACATAAGTGGGACAACAAATTGATGTCTCTCTCTCCCTAAACTCAAAAATAAGTTTAAAAATTTAATTAAGAAATAGAAAATAAGAGGGACGGTAGTGAACTGCTGTTTTATTGATAAATAGGAGCGTTAGGGACACTGTGTGCAGCGGGTCAGCTGTGCAGAGTGCCGGGACCTAGGGGCTTCTGAGTAGCCACAGTGGGAGTCCGATGCCATTTGTTGAACTGAACTGCATCCCAGTTTTGCACATTCCTTTCACAGGTTCTTTTCTAAAATAAAAGAAGTATCATGTAATTTAAATAACATTTATTATGTGAAAAGCACTATTCCAGCCACTGTTACATGATGCTGTTTTTATTTCATGTGACCTTGGGAATTTGGGTTAAAGAGAGAGTCCCATTCTGTTGCTGAAGGTGGTTTAATAACAGAAGCATAATCGCCCGTTAAGTGTGTGATGAACTGAAGGCTCATCGTAGAGCTGACTTGGCAGAGCCCTCGTTCTCCCTGAAGAGGAAGGTGGAGACGCTCTTGCCAGACTCCTACGATCAAAGTACCTGGTGCTCAGCGTGAGCCTCAGCCTGGACCTCCCTGGCTCTGGTGCAGTTTCCCCAGGGCCACTGGGAGGACAGGGGCTGTGCTTCTCCGGGAATCCTTTCAGCAGAGCTCCAGTCCCCTTTCGAAGCAGAAGCGTGGTTCCTGGAGGGAGCTGCACCGCTTCTGGAAGATGCACAGCCACTTGCTAATGCAGATGCAGTTACAGAGAAGGAAGGAAAAGGTCACTCATAGCAGCATTAACGCCCTGACCTTTACTTTTTGTCCCAAATTGTCCTGGATGCACAGCAGCACGAAGAGCATTCATTCGCGCTCATCAGAATGCCTGTAGATGGAGCCTTGCCCAGTGCTCACGCAGCAGGTAGCTACACTTAATGTTTGTATTTCCGTTTTATTTAACGTTACCACTAGGAAATGAAATGCTAGAAAATGAAATGTGCTGAGATTATTTAATTCAGGCGTGTGGTGACAGCACACATATGAATACATTTTTCTGAGGGAAAAGATATGGGCAGTTAGGAGACTTTTCAGCAAGCCATAGACTTGTCTGTCTGCCCCAGATCCTTCTGCTAACTGACCTATCCTTGACTGAATGAGCTCAGAAGATTTTCAAAGTATCTGTTCCTTAAAATTTGGTCCTAAATGTTTCTTTGCCCACCCAATTAATCTGAAAGTCTCCATCTCCTCCTGACTCTTCACATAAGATTTTGATGTCTCCAGAAACCTATGAAAACCCAAATTAGGTCACCTTAAGTCAGACCAACGCCCACTTTTTCCATGAATTTATAAATGAAAATCAAACTCAGAATACAGGCAGTCCTTGGGTTACATCAGACTCGACGTACGTTCTATCGTGGTTATGTCGCCATCTCCCCTTTTTTTAAAATATATTTTATTGATTTTTATCGTGGTTATGTCGCCATCTCCCTTTTTTTTTAATATATTTTATTGATTTTTTTACAGAGAGGAAGGGAGAGGGATAGAGAGTTAGAAACATCGATGAGAGAGAAACATCGACCAGCTGCTTCCTGCACACCTCCCACCAGGGATGTACCCGCAACCAAGGTACATGCCCTTGACCGGAATCGAACCCGGGACCCTTCAGTCCGCAGGCCGATGCTCTATCCACTGAGCAAAACCGGTTTGGCTCCCTTTTTTTTTTTTATTAAAAAAAATCCATCATTTCGATATATGTACATATGTGCTTTATGTTTTTATTATTTATTTCCCACAAGTAAAGGTCAGGAATTGTTATCTTTCTTTTAATTTATTTTTTACTGTTTCATTTCATTACTGCTGTGTATGTGTTCCATGTGAGTGACATAGGGGTTTATGTAGGTGGATTACAACTTACAGAGAAAATCGCGGCAGGTCGCACCATAGGAACGGATCTCTGATGTAACCCGAGGACCTACTGTATTGGGGAAATAAAACATCATCCTTCTCTACCTCAAACTCCTAACCCCTGGCTTCTGTGTTAAAGCTAATTTAAAGAATTTTCTTTGATCTTTACATACTTTAAATCTATGTTATTTCTTGAGGCCAAGGTTTCCCCAAATCTGCCCCCCTGTATGTGAATATAAGCAGAAATCATCAAAGCTGACTTGTAGCTGTGTCTGTTAGCTTTTGTTGTCTATCAAAGAACCGCAAAACGTAATCGCTGGAGGCAATGGCTATGACATGACTGATGGTTCTGGCTTGCTCGGCAGGGTTGAGCGATCTACATCACCCACACAGGTAGGTATGCGTGTTCAGCGGGAGGCGTGTGGCACAGGGACATGGGCACTCTTAGAATGCCCACTGCAGCTCACACATGGTCACTGGTCCTCCAGGAGGTGAGCCAGGCTTCTTCAGGTGGTACTAGAGGGGCTCCCAGGAGCAAGAGAGCACAAGTGCCAATGTGCTATCACTCCTCAGGTTTCTGCTGGCATCGCATTTGCTACTGTCCCACTGGGCACATCAATAAGATCAGACTCAGTGTCCAAGAGTTCCTCACAAAGGCATGGATACAAGGAGGGAAGTAAAGAAGCTATTTTAAAAATAGTCCACCACAGTAGGTGAGACCATTAAGATTTAGAAACTAGCTCCTGTTATGTCCATGCCCAGGGATATGAGAAAAGGAAGATGCCCATTTATGAGGGGCTGGCAAACATGCTATATAATAAAGAGCTAATATGAAAATGGTCGTCACACCCTCGTGCCCTCGTGCCCTCACACTGGGGCCGGGAGACCTGAGGTTGGGCCAGGGAACCTGAGGCTGCGATCCTGCCTTGGTACCAGGCCAGGGGAACTGAGGCCACACCCCCTGCCCTGGTTCTGGGGCTCGGGGACCTGAGGCCATGACTCCTGCCCAGCGGAGCTTGATGGGGGACCTGAGGCTGTGCCCCCAACCCAGCGCCATCCTGGGGGACCTGAGGCTGTGCCCGCCACCCTGTGGGCCTTGACAGTGGCGGGGGCCGCCTGTGGGCTCGATCTCCACTGGGGGCGTGCAGGAGGCGGCCGATTTGGAGGGGACTTGACTCTGGGTCCCTCGGCGTGCCCCAGACTCTGACAGGAGGGAGATTTTCATATACATTTCACTAATTTTCTTTCATCTCTGACACTTCTATTATAGAGAAAGGGCAAATAGCAATATTAAAATATTTCCTCTAATTAATTCCCTTTTAATGTGCATGAATTTCATGCACTGGGCCACTAGTTATCTATAAAAGACCAGATGGAAAATATGTTAGGCTTTGCAGACTAGATTATATCTATTGAAATTACTGTAACCCACTAGTAAAGCATTAATGAAGTCATACAATACATAAACAAATGGGTGTGGCTATGTTCCAATTAAACATTTACAAAAACAAGTGGCTGGCAAAATTTTGCCTGCATATTAGGGTTCTCCTCTCCTGGCCATTATTGCCTAGTCCAGTAATTATTGCTGCACAACACATCCACATAAAACTTTCTGGTTTCACGTTTGGGTGGGCAAGGAAGTTGGGAAGCACTTTTCTGTCAAGTTTTATCCTCGAATTTCTCTGTAATTACAGTCAGATGATGCTGGTGCTGCAGCTGTTGCATTTAGCAGCTGCCGGATGGCTTCCTCATGCCAAGGCAGCACTGGAGCATTTAATGGCTTCCATTGCATCTCAGGGTTGCTGTGCAGGCAAGTTCTAGCCAGGGAGTGTAAGGCTGAGAGCATTGCATAAACTGGCCTAGGGTCACCTAGTGCCACTCCGCTGCATCCTATGGAAACAAAGGGCACACAATGAAAGGAATGAGCCCTGGGCTACACATCCTGGTGGGGGAGCTTTTAGAAAAGGAGGTGGGATGGGAGGAATATGGTCGCCAGCTTTGGAAAGTACAACCACGTTGTACCACGTAGGAATGCGTTAGCTCAGGATGATCAAAAGTGAGCATGTGACAAACAGCTAATTTGGAAACCTGCAAGAATGTCAAGTGAAAGAGAGAGCATACAGTTTACACTAAAATAGATGCAGGATTAAATTCTGCCCTGACATTCAATATCCAAAACCAATGAGATGTCAGGTTTAAAGATCTATATTCATACATGATTTAATAATTTTGATTTTGCTTGTTGCCAATGAAAGGATCCTATGCCAATATCTCGCTGAGTTTCTCAAAGTGTTAAATGTTATAGAAATGTCAATGAAAGAACTTCTAGCTTAAAAAAAAAGGCTAATAGTTTATTTGAGCCAAAATAATGACAATTATCAGGAAGCAAAATCTCATCAATTTTCCTCAAATCTGAGGAATTGAGAAAATGCTCCAGAGAACAGTTTTGAACCTTATTTTATACATTAGAATCCAAAGAAAAGATGTGGGCGGGGGGTGGGGGGATTCCATGAAATTCACTGGTGGTAGATTAAGGGGGTGGGAGAAAACAAAGTGGGGGAATCTCTGGGATTGGACAAAAAATTAGAAGGAGAGACAAAGACTTATTTTACATTGTGGGGCTAGGCTAGTTAACTTTCACATCACGTAGAGATAAGTATCTGCTCAAGGGGTTCTGTGGTCTGGGGGGAGATTGTGCCCTGGTGGATCTGACAATTCCAAGGTATGGTATGGTAGCTGCAACAAGACAATGGGCAGGCTCACTTATAGTAAAGATCGACCTTTGTCAAGGCACCTACAGGCCTAGGACGTGACTACCCACCAGGGGCCGCTTTTAGTTAGGAGTATTTATGCTAAGACCCTCTATGTGGTTACCTTTGGTCTCTGGGTGTGTTAGGCCTGCCATGCAGACCTCCCCTGAGCTTGTCAGGTTTAGGATGTGGGCCCAGTTCATCCACAGAAGGTAGTAGGGCTCATACAGTACCTGGACATACAAGGGCCTGAATAAGTGGCAGCAGTAGTTTAGGAACTATTCTTACTTATATGATCGTACATACCAGTTGCAATGCCAAAACCGTATGTGTATGAGGTCTAAGCCATATGAGTTTGGGTTAATATTAAAGGAATTCAAATGTAATATGCCGCTGTGGGATTGTAGGAGAGTCAGGCTGATTTGGGCTCAAGCCCTGGTCGGCCTCAATCAGCATTAACAGATGCCAGTGCCTGGCACAATGGAGCCACTTAAAAATGTACTTCTCTCTCTCTGTCTTTTTTTTTTTTTTTACAAGAAAAACAACATATATGAATTAAAATAGACATTTCCAAAATGAGCCAGTAATAGTTAAGAAACTGTTCTCTTTATCAAATCTCTGGGTGACTACTTTCTACAAAGGGTAAGACTTTCTCAGGATCAAATATTACTCCAATTGAAGCTTGTAAAGTATGTTTAAATATAAATAGCACTCTAAGTGCTAAGTAATAACAGCACCAGCAGTGTTTTATTGTTCTGAATAGCATCCACTTTAAATAGGAGGTCTAATGTTTACAGGAGACAGGAGAGTATGTGAATTTATCACAGCCAGAAAAGTGGTGTGTTTGATATTATCAGAGTTTCTAAATCTTTAAAAGCCACCTAATTGGTTTAGATTTTCTATAATTCTCTTCACTTTCTGGCCATTGAATCTGTCTTAGATTGAGAAGAATGGTTTAAAGTGTTCTATTGAGTTTTGATTTCTAGTTGTTCTCTAAATATTTTTGCTTTATAAAAGCTGTTGCTGTGTTAATTGAATTCATAAATATGAATAATGGGCATTACTCCATGGCAAATGTTAGATTTAAGCATTATGAAATGTTCTTCTTCCTTTTGAATGCTCTCTGTTCTTATTTCTATAATATCAATACTGGTATTGGTATTGTTTCTCCCTGCTTTCTTTTCTGTGTTTAACTGTTACATTTGTCTTAAGTTTTGTTTGTTTTTTTACCTTATGAATTCTTTTACTTTCTCCCCCACTTCATATTATTGGATTTTTTTTTGTTGTTGTTGTTAGTTAAACAATGTTTGTTTTGCTATTAGGCAGGGTTAGGCAAAAGTAGGTTTATAGTCATGAGTATGCAAACAGTTTAATCTTGTATTATTATTTAATTATTATATTATTTTGGCCGACGCTCCATCCACTGAGCCAAACCGGTTTCGGCAATTTTATATATATTTTATTAATTTTTTCTTTTTTCACAGAGAGGAAGGAAGAGGGATAGAGAGTTAGAAACATCGATGCGAGAGAGATATTGATCAGCTGCCTCCTGCACACCCCCTATTGGGAATGTGCCTGCAACCAGGGTATATGTTCTTGACCAGAATCAAACCTGGGAGCCTTTAGTCCACAGGCCGACACTCTATCCACTGAGCCAAACCGGTTAGGGCCCAAAATTTTCATGTGATGTAGTATGTGCGTATGTTATTTATATAGTTTTCCACTATGTAGTTTATCTGAGTATGATCATTTTGATTCCACACTTTGTATTTTAAATTGTTTATTTTCTATTTTTTTTTTTATTTTGTGCTCTAGGTCACTTTATATGCATTACTATTGAATGGCCATAGTTTTTGTTTGTTTGTTTGTTTGTTTGTTTGTTTTGTGTGTGTGTTTTGTTGTTTTTTTTTCCCAGAGGAAAGGGCTATATTCTATGGGTTCCCTACTATGAAGAAGATTCAAATCAGCTAATAACTTCTGTTTTACATTTATCTCCATCAACATATGTGCGTATGTTATTTATATAGTTTTCCACTATGTAGTTTATCTGAGTATGATCATTTTGATTCCACACTTTGTATTTTAAATTGTTTATTTTCTATTTTTTTTTTATTTTGTGCTCTAGGTCACTTTATATGCATTACTATTGAATGGCCATAGTTTTTGTTTGTTTGTTTGTTTGTTTGTTTGTTTTGTGTGTGTGTTTTGTTGTTTTTTTTTCCCAGAGGAAAGGGCTATATTCTATGGGTTCCCTACTATGAAGAAGATTCAAATCAGCTAATAACTTCTGTTTTACATTTATCTCCATCAACATCTAATTTGAAGTAATATCCTGTTGTTGCCAGTTAATTCCTGTAAGGCAACCTGATACATTTTTATCTTTTCATAGACTTTTTCTATGAACATCTCCCTATCATCTTTACATTGTTATAACTTACAACCATTTAAAAAAGTCCTGAATCCACTGTAACTGCAATTTAATCTCACTTATATAGAATGATACACATTTAATGCTCAGTGAAAATCCTATTGCCCATATCACCAGTGTCATTTTTGTTGACCCTAATTTTTTACTTAGTGGATTTTTTAGGAGTGTTCCAATAAGCATACCTTCCAAGGTATTGCATGTTCAAGCAGTTTTGGTGTCCTCATACAAGAAGATCAGTTTATCAGATATGTAAACACTGGCTCATATTTCCAGGTTGTGGATATTTTATATTAGATTACTTCACTGTCTTACAGAACAAAGCACTGCCATAAAAAATTTGATAATATTTTTAGGCAGTAATAATTTTACAAAAATATATCATGCCTTTGAGTCATCTGCATTGAGTTTCTAATATAGCAAATGCACTCTTTTATTTAATTTAATGTATTTATTCATTTTTTAATTATTCTTTTATTTACTATAGGCCAGGTGCACTAATTCGTGCATGGGTGGGTCCCTTGGCCTGGCCGGTGATTAGGGCCCATCTGAGCCAGCTGCGGGGACGGACTACAGAAGGTTGGCTGTGGGAATGCACTGACCACCAGGGGGCAGCTTCTGAATTGAGCATCTGCCCCCTGGTGGTCAGTGCATCATCATAGTGACAGGTAGTACAGTCTACTGGCTGTAAGGGTCAGTTAGGCTTTTATATATAGGGATAGTTGGTATACAGTCTTACTACTTATATTAGTTTCAGGTGTACAATATAGTGATTGGACATTTTTATACCTTACAATGTGATCACCACACTCAGACTAGTAATCAGCTGCCCTGTGCAAACCTATCACAATATTATTCACCATAATATTTCTTTTCTCCCACCCTCTCTAATCCCTCCTTTCTGGTATCCATCACTTTGATCTCCCTTTCTATGAGTCTGTATATGTTTTGTTTGTTTGTTAGTTTGGTTTGGTTTTAGATTCCATATATAAGTGAAACCATATGGTATTTGTCTTTCTCTGCCTATTTCACTTAGCATGATGCCCTCTAGATCTATCCATATTATCTCAAATGACATTTCCTTCTTTTTTATTGATGTATTGTATCTCAATGTATTTATGTACCACATCTTCTTTATCCACTTTGTCTATCAATAAATACTTAAGTTACTTCCATATCTTTGTTATTGTAAATAATGTTGCAATGAATGTAAGGGTGCATATATGTTTTCATTTACTTTGGATAAATACCCAGAAGTAAAATTGCTGTGTCATAAACTATACCTATTTTTAGTTTTTGAAGAATCTCCATACTGTTTTCCACAGTGGCTGCAACAGTTTGCAATACCACCTAGAATGCATGAGTATTCCCTATTCTCCACATCCTCACCAACACTTGTTGTTAATTGATTTTTAATAATTGCCATTCTGACTGGTATGAGGTGGTATCTCCATGTGGTTTTGATTTGCATTTCTCTGATAATGATGTTAAGCATATTTAGCATATTTTTAAGTCTTTGGCCATCTGTATGTTTTCTTTAGATAAATGTGTCCTATTAATGTATATTTTTATAGTATAAATTGTATTTAATCACCATAAATTTTCTTATACTATTATAACGTATTTGCCTATTTTCTCAATGTATTACTTCACTAGAGGCCCGGTGCACAAAATTCGTGCACTGGAGGGGTGTCCCTCAGCCCAGCCTGCACCCTCTCCAATCTGGGAACCCTCGAGGGATGTCTGACTGCCTGTTTATGCCCGATCCCGGATTCCTGTGGGATGGAGCATAAACGGGCAGTTGGACATCCCTCTCACAATCCAGGACTGCTGGCTCCCAACTGCTCACCTGCCTGCCTGCCTGATTGCCCCTAACTGCTCCTGCCTGCCAGCCTGATCAACCCCTAACAACTCCCCTGCCAGCCTGATCATGCCTAACTGCTCCCCTGCCTGTCCTATTGCCCCCCAACTGCCCTCCCCTGCTGGCTTGGTCACCCCCAACTACCTTCCCCTGCAGGCCTGGTCACCCCTAACTGTGTTGGAGTAATGATCTATTTGCATATTACCTCTTTATTATACAGGATCTTTTAAAATTTTTCTTCAACTTTAAGAAAGCATTCTTTTTTTCTTTTTCTTTTAAGGAATTTTCTAAGTTCATACGATATTTGTGTCTTAGTCCTTATTTCTGAACTAAAATTATCAATTTTGTTCTGACATATTTAGCTTTCTTTTAAAATCTTTCTTTACATGTTTCACTTTTTAAATTTTTTTCTTTGAATTATGATTTATTTTGCTCTTCTTTAGCTTCTATAATTTTCCTCATTATATTTAGCTTGCTATGAAATATTTGATTAAAGTTTTCAGTTGTCTTTTTGAGTTCCTTTTATAATCTATAGTAGAATTATTCAGCCTTTTTATAACTTTAAATGGAAATTGGAAGAATATTATGTAATATTTATTTTTAAGTAAAACAAGTATTGCCGCACCTTTAGGAAGAAGTGGGCCAAAAGAACTTTTATAACTTAATGTTTTTCAATCTCACTCTCCTGTTGTTTTCATATAGTGATAAAATATGTTTTTTTTTTCAGTCCTTCCTCTCCTACACATCAACTCACTCTCCTCTGTATCTGCGTCCTTCAGAAGCTAAGTATGTATTGGACTGCTAATCTGGAGTTTTCAAGCTCTCTGGGATAAGACAAATCTATTAGATTTTCTCTAATACTTTCTACACAATTTCTAATAACAAGTGTGTTGTATGGCTGTGCCTGGTCGATCCTTATCCACTCATATTTTTTTTTAAGGTTTATAAGGATACATTTTGATATATATATATTTTTTTCTTTTATTTCTTCTTTATTCTTAAATAATCTTTTCTGTATATTTTAGTTCTGATTTTATGGTTTCTCCATTAATTTGAAAAAGATGAAAGAAAAATTCCAAAACTAATCTGCTTAGTACTTTTAGAAATCTTCTTAGATTTTTTCATTTCTCTCTGCATAAAAACTTTTTAAGAAACCTCTAGCATGATTATTTTTTTTAAGATAAAGTTCAAAATCGAATTACAGGGATAGTTTTAAATGAAAACTAGCAATAGCGTGATATTTTAAATTATTTTTCTGCTCAGAGTTTACCGTTAAAATTAAAGGTGGAATTGTAATTTTCCTTGAACCACATGGACTGTGAGAATGGCTGGTGGAAACAACGATGTGCAAATTCCATTAGGAAGACTAATAGAAGGGGCATGAATACTGAGTGAAGCCCTTAGATAATACTCCAGCAGTAGGTAAAGACATGGCTCTTTGCTATGTGACAATATTTCTTCATCGTTACTAGGAGAGTGAGATTCAGGTTGTTCCTTTCCCTTCAAGCAATTTAAACACCTCACTATAAGAGGTGTGTTTCTTCTTCTCACTCTTTGTAGTGAGGATTTTCCCATAACTGATACCTAGTAGTATCTCCCTCCCTTTTCTCAGTGCTGGAAATAAGAAAAAAAATATACTTAGCAATGGCCACTGTCAATCACCTCTGTAAAATCATCAGTTGGACCATGGCAATGATTTGCATTTATCTCTTATGGTCACTGCTCCTGTGATCCCTGAACAGAAGTCTGAGAAACATATTTGAATAATAGATACTTTAAGTGTTATCTTGAGAAGACAATAAATAGATACTATCATAAATAATCAGTACTTTATAAAAATCTTATTAATTGATCTGTGTACTGGAATGGGGAAGAGAATTTTCTTAAACTTTGACAGAAAGTTTCCCTAAAATAAATATCTATTACAAAAGATAATTAATCAGAAAAATATTTAGAAACTCCAATATGTATAAAATGGTCATAAATAAAAAAGGACTCAGACTTAAATGATATTAAAGTACTTTCAAGATTGCTACAGAATAATTGGAAGCTACACACACCTCCTCCCAATGCCAACTTGGGTTTACAGCTAAATTAGATATTAAGTAGGGCCCTGGTGCATGAAATTCGTGCACTGGGGGGGGGGTGTCCCTCAGCCCAGCCTGCCCCCTCTCACCTACTGGGAGCCCTCAGGGGATGTCCTAGTGATGGCTTAGGCCCACTCCCTGCTCCCTTTGGGGAGCAAGCCTAAGCCACAGTTGGCCTCCCTTTGTGGGAGGCAACTGGGCTGGTCAGGGGAAGGCACCAGCCCTATCACCCCGCTGCTGCAGCCCCTCCCTTGGTCAGAACTGAACCCAGACCCTGCAGTGGGCAGGCCGAGGCATTATCCACTGAGCCAAACCGGCTAGGGCAGGATATGACATTTCTTAGCCCTCCAGCAGCGGACCTTTGTTTTTTTCTCCAGGAATGTGCTGAAAAAAAACCTAATCACCATTTTTGGATTCTTATTACCCAAGTTACTAAGAATATTACCAGTGGCATACAGGGAGCTTAGCCGATGAGCAATCAGAAAAGGTGTTTCCTCTGTAGTTCATACCAATCACCGGCTTAGTCCCCCTGGCCCAGGCCTGACACCTCTGGCCCAGGCTTCAAGCCTGTGCAGGGGATCTCCATCTTCCCCAGATCACCACCTCTGCCCTTGCACAGGCCTGACGCCTCTGCTCATCCAACTGATCCACTCTGGTCTGTGCTATGTTGTTTTTATATATCAACTAGAGGCCCGGTGCACAAATTCATGCACCTGTGGGTCCCTCGGCCTGGCCTGCAGGATCAGGCTGAAACTGGCTCTCTGACATCTCCTGAGGGGTCCTGGCTTGCGAGAGGCTACAGGTCACATCAAGGGACCCAATCGGTGCATGATCAGGGCTGGAGAGGGACCACGGGAGGGCTCCAGGGTGTGTTTGTCCTGTTTCACTCAGTCCTGATCAGCTGGACCCCAGCAGCGAGCTAACCTACTGGTCAGAGTGTCTGCCCACTAGTGGTCAGTGCACATCATAGTGAGTGGTTGAGCAGCCTTAGCATATCATTAACATATTACGCTTTGATCGGTTGAATGGCCAACCAGACACTTAGCATATTAGGCTTTTAGTATATAGAATAATGAAGTATCAATAAGGGGTTAATTTTCAACATTTATAATGAGCTTACACAATTCAACAACAAAAAAAATAAGCAATCCAATTTTAAAGATGGGCAAAAAAAACCTGAATGGAGATTTCTCCAAAGAGGACATACAGATGGCCAATAGATGGATGAAAGATGCTTGCATGCACCTGCATGTGTGTGTTTGTGTGTCACACTCTGTTGGAAAGATCCATGACAAGATATTGCTTCTCTATAAATAATACTGATGTTAGCAAAATAGCTCCTTAAATTTTTACTTGGCGTCCAATCACCCTACATAGGACTCAGGTATGAGTATAGGAGTAAATGATTCCCAATTACTCCTGTTAACACTCCTATGGGAAGCAGAGGAAGAAGAAGCATTCTCGCCTCAAACCTTTGCTCCCCTTTGATTGCTGAGCCTGTCTTTAGGTTTTCAGTCACACTTCACCTTTCTCAGGATGAAACCTCCTTGTAAATGGAGGACACTCTCCATTAAATGGAACTTTTCAGTAAGAGGGCCACTCCACTTCCTTTCCACACTCCCCAATCCTCCAGCATAGCACTAAAAGGGCCTGTGAATAGTTGTGTGAAAATGCACTCATTTTAGGGCCATATTAATTAGGTTGGTTTCAGTCACTTGGTCTAAAATCCAAAGCAAATTTTGAAGTTGATTATTTTGATTAACAACTAACTACTCTTTGTTTTTAAAAAAATTTTAACTGTTCACAATTATTTAACTCTATTTTGAAACATTGAACTTTAAGAGCAATTTTTACTACAGTATGTGACACAATTTCAATACTTTCCTCAATGATTCCCAATTACAACTTTTTAATATTCCTATGAAAAATAATTTCAGAATGAGTAAATAGATGACAATTGCAAGATCCAAATAAATATTAACTAAATTAGTTGGAATTTGATATTTAAAATGTGAGGGGATATACCACCATTGTGAAGTCCTTTAGTCACACTGAAACTTAATAAGTTTATTTATTTATACAAAAATATGCATTGAACAATCTTCTCTTTGCCATGCATTCTTCAGGAAACATGAGATACATCAGTAAGAATAAATAAACACATAAGTAAATAAACCACATTCTCTCCTTGTGAGTCTACGAAAGAAAAAAAATATGTAAAGCAGGGTAAGACGGGTTGTAAATTCTGAGGATAGGAAGGGGGCAGGTTGTCAAGGTTGGCCTATCTTAGCAAATCATATCTAAACAGATACTTGCAGGTGGGGAAAGAACATTTCAGGCAGAGAAACAGGTAAGACAAACACACAAAGATAGGAGCATCCTAGTTGTGTGAGGAACAACAAGAAGAGCAGTGTGGCAAGAATAAAATAAGTCAAGGTAGCATAGGTGAGAGAAGTAAAGTTACAGAGAAGACCAGAAAAACAACCTGAGGCGGAGAAGTTGAGTCATTAGAGGGTTTAAGTACAGGCCTGGAGTAATTCAACCTCTCTTTCGAAAGGCACTTTGGTGGAGATTGACATTGAAGGGAAGGATAAATAAAAGTAGAGAAATAAGCTATCTAGCTTTTGCACTGAATAAGGCAGGAAATGGTGGCCTGGAGACTAAGAAATGAAGAAAAGACTGTCATTCTTATCTGTTACATTTAATACTTGATTTTATCATCTTCATATCTATCAGATCCATAGCCTTCTTTTTTCCCATTTCTCCTGCTACTTTCTTGGTTAACATCTCATCATTTTTTTTATTCACCATAATTTACTTAATGAATCTATGTTTCCCTTATTTCCAGAATTTTGCTCTTATAGACAATGCTGAACTACCAGTAAACATCTTTACACATGTATATTTGCAAACAAGTGCTAGCATTTCTGTAGAACACATTTGTAAACGGGAGATATTGAGTAAAGTTTATGTAAATCTGTGTTCTGTTTGGGTGTTTCTTTTATTTTACTTATGCTTTTCTTAGAGCAACAAATATTTATTTTCTCACAATTTCTGTTGGACAGGCATTTAGAATGTATCTAGTTCAGGAATTCACACGAAGTTGCAGTAATGACCTTGGCCCGAGATGTAGTCATCTGACAACTTGGTTAAGACTAGAATATCATGTGCCTTCCCAGGATCTCACACTGATCCCTGTAAATGATCCCCACTAAAATAATGGAAATATCTGTATATCATGAGAAACCTCTCCTTTTTTTAGCTTCCCTTTGACTGAAAATTTCTTCCCTTTTCCCCTGCTGATACCAATTCATCTTTTGAATAGTTTAGGGATCAATTTATCAATAAATTTACAATCTTATCAGGTATTTATTCTTTTGGTCTTCTTAGCAACATGCATAGTGTTTTGTTCATAATTGATAATTCATAAATCTATAAATATTTTATGAGTAAGTGAATTAATAATTAAATAAATGAATGAATGAGTAAAATGAGATTTGAGAAGTTTAATCATGAAATGTGTTATGTAAATTGAGCAAAGGGAAAGATTCCAAGTTTCTATTTCACGGGGCCATATTGAGTTCCCGCCATGTAGCATCTGTCATCTGAAACAGAAAGGAAATGTTGAGCAGTGCAGCCACTTCTTTTTATTAGTGGTTCAACTTCGAAGATTAGTGTGGCAATGCCTTCTAGTTGGAAAGCAATACTGGCTAACTTTACAAAAAATAAACAGAGCATGAGATTAATCAAGAGTAGATCATTTGAAAGACAGGGAATTGTGTTGGTTTCATTTCCAGAGTTTCAGTCAAAGAATAGACAATAGCAAAGACTAATGCTGTGCCGTGAAATCAGAGAGCCTAGGTTCAAATCTACGTTGTACATCTAACTCCTTTATGACTTTTCCTTGCCACAATCCACTTTGTACCTTACTTTCTAATACAAATAGATAGATAGATATATAGATAGATAGATAGATAGATAGATAGATAGATAGATAGATGATAATCTTCTTATATAAATGTTATTAACCTCAAATAAAATAATACTTGCAATGTACTTGGTCCAGAGCTGGCACACTGTGATAATCAGTATGTACTAGCTGGCATCATTTTGTTTGAACTCCAGGTGCTGTCAGGAGGGCAGCAAGTTAAGTTTTACATCACACAGATTTATCCTCAGACTGCTAATTGAGTTAAACTAGCATCTCCATTCAGCAAGGTATGAAAGAGTTTAATTTTTTTGTAAAAGTTTTTTTAAATTGCCTTATTCAGAATTCTTAGTGTAAAAACCCTAAAGATATAAAATATACTTGGTGAAAGAAGGAGAGAAGAGTAAAAAAATGAAGCTGCCATTATATGTCATCTTAGTGTCTTGATGATCATTTTTACCCATTGCCAACATTTTGGCAGTCATTTCAGAGCTACAAAAACGTCAGTTTCTCCCTAGTTTATACACTTCCCTCCAAAAGATCACATGGAATACATCCTAGCTGTGGTGATCCTACAAGGGGTGAGGGGGGGCAGGGAGTTCTGAAACCTCCCTCCTTCCTTCCTCCACTCAGAGTGGTGAGCACAGGGTGGGGATCAGGAAAGTACATTTGCCAAGGTGAGTAAAAGGCTCATTGGTGGGAAAGGAAGTTAAGCAACTGAGACATAGTCCATCTTCTGCTGACTCCACGTGCTAATTTTCCTGGGTGATCTCTTGCATGGATGTGAGATATGATCATGTGAGATATGATTGTGGCCCCTCCACAATCTCTCTAATGGCAGGTCTATGTGCCCCTACATGGTGGGACACTAGCCAGGAAGTGTCACTCCGGCCAGCCAGCAACTGCCTGCAGCTCCTCTCAAGATTTAGCCTGGGCTCACAGGACCCCTGGAGATTCATCTCACATCTGCATACTTATCTGAGGAAAAACAGCCTCCCTTTTCTTAGTTGCTCTGCCCTTCTTTCTCTCCCTCGGTTCCTCTGTCCTCTGCCGGGCTGTGGTACCAGTGAGGGGGAGACACGGGAGCGCAGCCCAGCCCCTGTCATGCAGAGATGCCCATGCAGCCATCCCCTTCCTGTGGGCATGCTGATTTTCATGAAGAGCTTTCTCCTCTACCCAGACTTGAGAGAAATGAATGAGTTGTATTCCTACCATCACCCCCTTAAGAAAGGAGGGAGAGACATCAAAGGCTCTGCTATGCCCACAACTTTGTGTATAGACAATGAGATACTGGCTGTTATAAGTTATGTGTGTGTTTTGTTCTTTTTTTTTTTTGGTGTTTTTTTTTTGACTGACTCTACTTGGCAAAACTTGCAGAAAAACAGTTTTTTTTCTTAGCTCTTAACTGTTGACAACACTTTCTGCTACCATGCTTCATACATACACAATTAAGATCTCTTGACAAAGTCATGGAGATGTGTTTTGAAATCCATATTCTTCACCACAGTTAGAGTAGAGCTCTTTTCTGTCAACATTCCATTCACTGCAAGTTCTGGGCCTCATTTCCCTGTATCTTCGTCTATTCCAAGTCACTCTGAGCAGTTTCCCAGAGAACTCCACATTTTCCTTTTGATTATATTCTCCTAAGATGACTTTAGAACTACACCTACAATCTTATCGAATCAAATTCCCTGACTATGAGGATACAACATATTTTAAATCTAGTCTATAAATAAGAAATTAAAATTGATATAAGGAGGTTATCCAGTATAAACATTAACTCAATAGAAACAAAAATAATTCTTGTAAGTTCAATCTATTCAAAGAGAGAATGGGCCACTATGTGACCCATTAGAGTCCTCCCTCTATTAAAGTGAGGTCTTTAACTGAGATGTGAGTAACCACTACTCAGGCACCCTCTGTCAGCCAAGACTCCTGCGCTGGGAGAAAGAAGGGTGACATATAAGTTTATAAATTTACTTGTGCTTTAGAATTAGGAAGGAAGGGCTTGCATTGTAGTCACAGATCTTGAGGTTCTGGGTGGTTTTAAAGTAATTCAGATATTATTTTAAGATGCTTACCTTCAAGAGTTGAACCTTGATTCCCTTCTCCTTGAGTGTGCACTATACTGAGTAATCCACTTCTAAGGAGTAGAATCTAGTGGAATGATGGTGTGTGACTGGGAGACTCTGTGTGTGTGATTCATCTTCGTTCTCTCTCTGGGATCACTTGCTCTGGGGGTAGTCAACTGTCTAGTCATGAAGATATTCAAACACCGTACGGAAAGGCTATGTGTGAGGAGGTATGGCTTCCTTTGAAAGGCCAGAAGAAGTGAGACTTTCAGTGAATAGTCATGTGACTGAGCCCCCTTGGATGTGGGTCATCAGACTTAACCACACCTTCAGATAACTATAGCCCAAGCTAACTATTAGAGTCTCATGACAGATCCTGACCCAGAAACATCCAGCTAAACTGCTCCCTAATTCCTGACCCTCAGAAACTATGTGAGATAATAGAATGTATTGTTATAAGCAGCTAAGTGTTGGTGCAATTTGTTACATAGCAAACTAATTTATACTAGCAGTAACTAATGCTAACTGGAGTCTCTGACTCATTGGGCTTGAGGAGAAACTTTCAATATATATTTAATATAATTATCCTCTTAATTCTGAAGTAGTTATTCCATCAGTAGATATTTAAGAACTATCACAAGGGTCCCTCCAGGTTTATCTTAGCTTGGTTTTACCTATACCTGAGGCCCACTCTATCTTAGTATTATCATTCTACCTGTTGTTATCTCTTCTATTCCCCTTGGCCATCAACCACATGGAGGAAAGGGTGTTACATTCTAAGCATTGTACTTTTAAAACAAATAGGTGACCTTTTTTAAATTATAAAGATAATACATACTTATTATAAAACATAGAATATAGTATAAAGAAATAGAAAGCATACTCATAGTTTTTCCCCCCAAATATCTTTATTGCTGTATTTTGAAATGGTTTCTTTATATTTAATTACAAATAATTATGACAATACTGTCATAGAATTTCATATCAAATTTTTGTTTACAAGAGAAATGGTGCCAGGCATATAATAGAACTCAGTATATATTTGTTGTATAACTACTTCCTAAGCATTTTCCAAAATATTTAAAATTCTCTAGTAGAAACAAACAAATGACAATAATATTGTATCTTGTATATATACAATCATTAATTTAAAAATTACTGGATAAATTTAGAAACATTATTAAGGGTCCTGACACATTTTGTTACTTTGTTCACAGGAAGGCAATTGCATTCTGATTTTGAACGTGATTTTATTTTTTTTTTAATTTTTTAAAATATATTTTATTGATTTTTTTACAGAGAGGAAGGCAGAAGAATAGAGAGTTAGAAACATCGATGAGAGAGAAACATCGATCAGCTGCCTCCTGCACACTCCCTACTGGGGATGTGCCCTCAACCAAGGTACATGCCTTTGACCGGAATCGAATCTGAGACCCTTGAGTCCACAGGCTGACGCTTTATCCACTGAGCCAAATAAGTTAGGGCTGAACATGATTTTAAATGGCTAAAGTTTTCTAGGAGAAATCATAGATTTTATAACAAAATTAGAGGCCCGGTGCACAAAATTAGTGCATGGAGGGGGGTCCCCTCAGCCCAGCCTGCACCCTCTCTAATCCGGGACCCCTCGGGGAATGTTCATTTGCCAGTTTAGGCACAATCCCTAAGATCATGCCTAAACCAGCAATCGGACATCCCTCTCACAATCCAGGACTGCTGGCTCCTACCTGCTCACCTGTCTACCAGCCTGATCACCCCTAACTGCCCCCCCTGCCAAACTGATTGCCTCCAACAGCCCCCCTGCCAGCAGGTCACCCCTCACTGCCCCCCTCTGCCGGCCTGGTTGCCCTTAACTACACCCCCATGCTGACTTGGTCACCTCCACTGGCCTGGTCGCCCCTCATG
Organism: Myotis davidii; assembly: GCF_000327345.1. Classification (NCBI taxonomy): domain Eukaryota; kingdom Metazoa; phylum Chordata; class Mammalia; order Chiroptera; family Vespertilionidae; genus Myotis; species Myotis davidii. Next base: position 3,781,908 of record NW_006300367.1, read on the forward strand.
GGCCCCCCTGCCAGCTGGGTTGCCCCACATAGCCTGCTGCTTAGTCATTTGGTCACCCCTCACTACCCCCTGCTGGCCTGGTCACCCCACACAGCCAGCTTGTTCAGTCATATGGTGGCCCCTCACTAACTCCCCTGCTGGCCTTGTTGTACCACTCAGCCTGTTCAGTTGTCCGTTCAGTCACCTGTTCAGTTGTGATGGCCCCAGATCTTTATATATATAGATGAAACAAAGATGAGAGAGGAAGGCCAGTGTGTAGTGTGAATTTTATAAACACAAGATCAAAACTATACACTCAAATATGATGCTCTACTTACCTAAAAATTTGGGGAAACAAAAGCTTTTTATTCCAAGAAAATAGACAAAGGGTAGGTTGCAGAAGGCAAAGACATGATTATGAAATGAGTGGGGGTTATAGCTTCCCAGCATCTTCAGACATCAAACCAGTATTTACCTAAGTCATAAGCTCTTGGGAGAAAAGAAAGCCTGACAGTGGGCTGACCTTTCACAGTATTTCTCATTAGAATACTTCTTCTTAAAACATGACTGAACAAAAAGACGCTAAGGTGAAACTTACTGTCAATGGGGCTGATTCTCCTAGGGTTGTGTGTGTGTGGGGGGGGGGGGGGGGGAGGGGGGGGCTTGACCATAATAAATCTTAGGGCACACAGTCTGACCCTTAGGAGAATATTTGCTTAAAGAAAAACAATGTGTAGCAACCAATACAAATGCAGGAAATATCTATATGTAGTAAACTGGCAAAAAAGCAACCCGAAATATGCCTTGTGGATATGCAGCACTGTTTTATTTATAAAGCTGTTTACAAGTCCAGGAGAATGGCCTTGAGAAAAAATGCACATCACATATGCAAGAAAATCAGGAAAGTCTGACTCTGTTAAGTGACACAAGACACATCAAGTGGGTGTGAATGTTAGGTGTGAAGGGACATTAGAAATCTTAGATGATGATGAAGTGAAGTCATTGTGTACCAGCTGGAGAGGGTGACCAGGAAGAAAGGAGTATGCTGTGTTTTGAGTATTATTGTTATTATGGATTATAAATTACTAGAGGCCCGGTGTACAAAAATTTGTGCACTGGCGAGGTGTGTGTGGGGGGGTGTCGCTCAGCCCCACTTGTGCCCTCTCACAGTCTGGGACCCCTCGAGGGATAACGACCTGCTGGCTTAGGCCCGCTCCCGGGTGGGTGGCAGAAGGCAGGCCCAATCCCTAGGTGACTGC
>NW_006300367.1:3783921-3787774 GCF_000327345.1 Myotis davidii
GGACCTTGGCTTCCTCCATCACTGGAGCAAGCAAGCCTCCTGTTCGCTTCAGCTGCCTGGCTGCTGGCCGCCATCTTGGTTGGCAGTTAATTTGCATATCACCCTGATTAGCCAATGGGAAGCATGTCAGAGGTACGGTTAATTACCATGCTTGTCTATTATTAGATAGGATAATGATGAGGACAATGATGATGATAAAATAATAATGTCCTAAATATTAAAAAAGGAATCCCTTATTGGTTAATGGTGCGATTATTGTTTTTGCTTGTTTTTCTCCTTTGCTTTCATTGTTTTGAAGAAAATTTTTGTGATGAATAGGAAGATTCAGGAGAAATGTCAGAATAGCTTATACTCAAAAGCCAAAGTCATATAGCTCTTATTCATCTGAGTATGTCAAGGTCAATTGGAAATTTTGATAATAATGCGTACATAGAATTCCTTCAAAAACATGGTAAATTGTGAAAAAAATAACACCTAAAAAACTGACAAAATTTTTCTTGCCTAAGATTCTGATAAGCCAATTTAAAAATCATTTTAGAAACAACAGGTGAAAACTGGAGTCTCACCTAAATACCAACTGCTTTTGTGGAACAGAAACAGAGGTAATACATTTTTCCTATTATCTTTATGTTTTCAATGTCCCATTCAAGCACACATTCTCCTCTCTCACACATGAAGAAAAAATACTTGAAAATAAATGGAATTCTGGGCATTTTTCAAATTCTAATTAAGAAAAATTCTCAATTTCTTTTTTCCCCCCTGCAAGGAAAACTAGCAAATAACCAGAACAGAAACAAAATATGCATAGCCCCACCTCCCTCCGAGCCTCTCAGACACTGGCAAGTGAGCCCATGGAACAGTTCCCTTCCCACCAGCCTTGCCTCCCTGGAGCTCATGCAGCTGCTGGTAACACGGATGTAATTTTATGGCTGTGCTTGTGGAGCAGCAACGGGATTCGATTGGGAAAAAAAATGATCCATCTCCCTGGCTGTGCTGATGACCAAGTTGCATCATCCACCAGGCTGAACTGATCAATTGTGCAGAGAGTGGCCATTAATAGAGCTGGAAACACCATTTCCAAAGAAAAATAGTCACTTCAGAGGCTGCCTATGACTGTCGAGTCAGTCTATGACAACATAACTTTGAGAGACTGGATTCTTAGAAGCATGGAATTGTAATTTGGGGAAATCGTAAAGCTTTCCTGTACATAGAAGTTACAGAGACTAATCATCTTTCTCAGGTTTCACTTTCTTACTTGTAAAGTGTAATTGACTAGCTTCTGCACTTGGTTTGCACAGCCGGGCAGACAAACGCTGCAGAAGGTAGTAAGAGAAATCGATTTGGGATTGTATGGGCTAAACTCTGAGTGGACCTCTCCAGGTTTCTTGTCTTCTTTAGTTTTTCTCATCACTAAGGTAAATGCTGTAAGTCCTAAGTGGCCAATTATTTTTAGAATTCTATAAGCTGATGTGTATTGGTAAGGATCCAGCCCCGAGCTGAAATAGAGCAACTATTCAATAAGTATTTATTGAATGAATGATTCCAAAAATAAATGCTTGATAAAAATGAATATTTAAGGTTACATATAGGTTTCTTAAAACTAAGAAGAAGAAAGGGGAAAAAAAACTTAAATCTGACTGAGTACCCTACTTGCTACCTGTCCTGGTCATGTCGGCTAAGATGAAATATAGTCAAATGAGAGCACTCTTAGGTGTCACTGAGGGACGCTGCTACATGGCAAGCATGTATATGTTCCTAAGTAATGATGAGGATAATAACAATAGACTTATAATATCTACTGTGCTCCAAGCACTATACTAAGGACTTTAAATAAGTTCACTCATTTTTAATTTTGTACAAATCTTATAACGTGAGTCCTATTCTTACCTGCATGTTTTGCATAAATTTATTATCTTCATCTACATGTGAAAAACTGAAAAACTAGATTGACCAGGGCCCAGAAACATACCCATGAGTATCTGACCTTGTGGTCTGCAGATTCCATTGTAGTCTGCATCAATTGCTTCACCAGGGAAGGTTCCCTCCAGAAAAGATGATGAACTTGTGAAAGGACCAAGGGAGATTGAAAAAAACAAGGGAGCTGAAAAGAAAAACAATGCTCAGCAGATGCCAAGTCTTGGAAAGAGAATAAAGAGTTGATGTTTGGCCCTGCCGAGCAGCACAGTTGGTGGAGTGTCCTCCTGTCCTCCTGATATGCCAAAGTGTTGCAGGTTCAATTCCCAGTCGGGGCACATGCAAGAATCAAAAATGAAAGCATAAATAAGAGGGGAAAAAATGGTTGTCTCTCAAAATATATATATATATATATATATATATATATATATATATGCCGATTGACCCTCACTCAGTCACAAATATGGTGGTGCCCACAGCCAATAAGAAGGGAATATGCTAACTGACTGCCCTGCCCTCAAAAATGGCAGCACCCAAGGCCAAGAGGGAGGGAATATGCTAATTGACTGCACCACCTTCAAAGATGGAGGTGCCCACAGCCACAAAATGGCCGGCAGGGGAGGGCAGTTGTGGGTGATCAGGCAGGGAGGGGAGCAGTTAAGCGTTGATCAGGCTGGCAGGAGAGTGGTTAGGGGGTTAACAGGCTGGCAGTCATAAGCAGTTAGGGGCAATTAAGTAGGCAGGCATGCGAGCAGTTGGGAGCCAGCAGTCCTGGATTGTAAGAGGGATGTCTGACTGCCAGTTTAGGCCTCATCTCCCACAAGGATCGGGCCTAAACTGGCAGTCAGACATCCCCTGAGGGGTCCCAGATTGGAGAGGCTGCAGGCTGGGCTCATGGATACCCCCCTGCCCAAGCAAAAATTTCATGCACCAGGCCTCCAGTATATATTATGTAGAGTTGATGTGTTGATGCTTAACACTGGGACAATGCCTCCCAGTCTGTTGTAGGGACAGAGCTGGATTGTGCCAAGTTCAGGTGCTCTACTAGGTCACAACACACTTCACTGTGTAATCTTTGTTTTGAGAAAAAGACTTGAAATGATACCCAGCACTAACCTGGCTGTCTACATCAATGAGAGTTCCTAAAAACGTTTACATTAACATTGTAATTACTATGCATATGTGCTAGAGAAATTGGAAATTATTTGTTTGCAAAGGGCTTTAAATCTAGTATTAATTAAAATATAAAACCTGTGTCTTGTCTCATTTTCAGGGTTTGCTGAAGTATGTATTGAATTAACTAATCCATGTTTCAGGTCCTGGAATTTTATTTAAAGTATACTGTATCTAATTGAAAAATTTCTTTATGAAAAGGAACTCTCTTTGTCTGGAATTTGGAAGTACACTTATAGATGCCCAACAGTAATTTGAACCTGCTTCCAGTTTTCACTTCACTGGCATAGAAGAGCCCATTTAATGCATGGCTTTTGAAATCTAGTTTCCTAATCAACCCTGAATCATTTAATTCACTTACCTGATTTGTGGTGAAACCATGATTAGTTGTATCCATACTAGAGGCCTGGTACACAAAATTCATGCATGGGAGTGGGGAGTGTCCCCTTAGCCCAGCCTGCACCCTCTGCAATCTGGGATCTCTCTCACAATCCTGGACTGCTGGCTCCTAGTGGCTCACATGCCTACCTGCCTGCCTTGTCACTCCTAACTCCCTCCCTCTGCCGGCCTGATCACCACTCACTGCCTCTGCATGCCGGCCTGATCACCCCTAACTAACCCCCCTACTGGCCTGGTTGCCCCTAACTGCCCTCCGCTGCTGGCCAGGTTTCCCCCAAGTGCCCCCTCCCTGCCAGCTTAGTCACTCCTAACTGCCCCCTGGTCACCTCTAACTGTCCCCCCCACTGACCTAGTCGCCCCTCACTGC
>NW_006300367.1:3787863-3808044 GCF_000327345.1 Myotis davidii
GTCATCCCCACCTGCCCCCTCTGACAGCCTGGACACCCCTCATGGCATCCCCACCAGCCTGGTCACCCCACGCATCCTGCTGTTCAGTCATTTGGTCATCCCTCACTAACCCTCCTGCCAGCCTGGTTATAGACAGCCATCTTGTGAAGGCGTGAGGGTTAATTTGCATATCATCTCTTTATAGGATTACTCACCCCCTCTAAGTTACTCACCTTCCTGTGTGATTCCTCTTGAGAAAATAGATAGTGCTGAGTCTTACAGGATGAAACTCACATAAAATCAGAGCCTTGATTCTCAGGGGGCCCCCACTCCTGGATTCTGATATGCTGGTGACCCGGGATCCAGCTGTTTGAGACTTCGTCATGGCTTTCTAAAGCCTAGGAACTAAAAGTCTAAAAGAGACTTCATTTGTTTCCTCTTTTTCTTCACTTGCTTACTTCATCTCACCATCTCACTTTCCCTGGGAATCTTGTTCTCCCCTGAATGAAGCTGGAGGTCAATACTCCACAACATCACCCCTATATTCTCATGGCTGTGTCAAGAATACAAGTCAAGATGCATTTTCTATGTGTTCAAACAGTTAAATGTTATAAATCAAGCTAATAGACAGTTCAAATATGTTTAATATTCTTAAAAATAAGCTTTTAATTATTAAAATTGCATTACAATTTATAAAGCTATGGTTTTGCAACTTAGTCAAACACAGCATTAATGTTTCTTCTTCTTTGTATTTTATTTATTGTTAACAGTATTACAGATGATTATTTCTGCAAATATTTTTAAAAATTAATGACATCATCTAACACATATAATGCACATCACCTATATGGTGGTTTCCATTATCTCTTAAAGCCACCTTGTCAGTGCTTGTTATTCCTTTTTGAATTGGGTGATACCACAGTCCTCTGAGGAAACAAACTAGGAGTATCGCTCAATTTGTTAAGTCTGTGCTTTAACAGGACTGTGCCTTCAGACAGAGGACATGGTCAGTGGGAGTTAGGTTCTGAGCTTGCAGAGAAGAGCTCTGAGGGTCTCTCTCTTGACCTTCTGCAGAGCAGGAAGGAGATTGTTTTCTTTTCTTATCTGCTCCACCTTCAAACACTGTAGAGAGTGAATTGTAAGTTGTTCACTACTAATAAAATGGTCTTCATTTGAATATAATTCATTAGAAAAGACTTGATTAGTAGTCTAGGAACTTAATTAATGTGCTGAGATTAGATTATGTAATAACATAGACACAGATGGCCTTACGAAGCAATGTGTGCCCTCATTCCTCCTCAGTGTTCTTCGCATTCCCAGGTTTCCTTCGGGTTTCAGCACTGAAGTTGGATCTGAGCCTCTAGACCGAGTTGGCAACAGAACTCGAAGGGTTCATTTGCATATGGTCTCAATGACTATGCTCTTGTAACATATACCCAATTGCTTACCACACTAGTTACTATAAGAATTTTGAGGGCATTGGTTAAAAGTCTGACTTATACATTGACATGTTCCCAGGTCCTAACAGAAGGCCCAGGGTTCAGTAAAGTCAAAATAAGTGTGTGTTGAATAATGAGTTATAGTCAGAGTTCCTTTTACAGAATACAGTTGAAATATTCTTTTGATAGCCACCCTCTTCTTTCACGCCTGTGGAACAAAGTTGTCTTCATGCAGAATGGTTTCCAAATCTTGATTCTCAAGATTTCACATTGAATTTATGCAGGTGAGAATGAGACATGATCTTTAATAAATTAAACAAAATATAAGCAGGCCTAAGCTGCTCGGCATGGAGAGTGTGGGCTGTGTAAGTACAGAGGGGTGACTAGTGAGGCTGGAATTGTCAAGAGGTGAGTGTGAATTGGTTCCCAAAGGATGATTGAAGATTTCAATTGTTGAAAAAGAGAAAATTCAGTCTCAGCTGAACAAGTCATGTTTCCTCAGAGAGGAAAGTTATCAAGGCAGAATAAGACAGTACTGGTAGAGAAGTCACATAAAGTATGGTTGCAGGGGGAAAATGATATCAAATAGATTATTCAAAACCTTAAACCTAGGAAAGTAATTTGTATTTCATGTGAATTAGGCTGCCATTGAATATTTTGAAGACCACAATATTATTTTGATTTATACCAACAGCCAATCCTAATAGCCATGATTGCAGTGGAACTCACCTTTCAAACAGAAAAATGATGTGTGTGTATGTGTGTGAGTGGTGTGTACATGCATTTCTTAAGACTCAGTGAGGTGAAGGAATTAAGCGGGGGGGGGGAGGGGGGGAAATAGACACAAACAAGAGTATGCTGATAGCCAGAGGGAAAGGGGGTGGGGAGAAGTAGAAGAGAGCAAAGCGGGATGGGTGTTGGGGGTGGAAAGTAAATGAGGTGGAAGGAGACATTATTTTGGGCAATGGGCCCATGATGCAGTCTTTAGATAATGATTTGTTGAGCTGCACACTTGAAACCTACAAGCTTTTGCTAACCAATGTCATCCCAATAAACTTAATTGAAAAAGAAAAAGAAAGAAAATTACACCCGCTTAAAAAAAAGATTCAGTAAGGGTAAATGTAGTGGAAGAGATCAGATTAAGATAAATGCTTTGCCCCATAAAACTTTGGCTCCTCAAACAACATTTCCTTCTGAGCTCTATGAAAAAATGTCACTTCTCTATATTAGTCACTTCCTTATATATATATAGAACTTGGAGTTGGAGCATTTCAAGGGCACTTGATATAATAGCTTCTTTTTCCCAAGTATGGTGACATTTGGTAACATATAAAAATGTCAGAATACGATAAATCTAAACTTAAAGCAAAAAAGATGAAGTACTTGAAGCTTTAAATCATTGGAGGCAATTTTAAATCAATTCAATTCAGTGTCTTGGTGCTTTATGTCATTCAATCTATGATAAAATGATGGTTTATTAAATTTTCTGGTAAGTGCCGAAAATTTTCGAGTTTGTGGAAAAGAATGAATATTTTTAGCTTTCATTTTATATAAATGTAAGAATGAATTTAAAAGAAAATATTAAAAATACTACTTCGTTATGGTTCTTTAAAGTGTCCCACTCACACTTTATTGTCATTATTTCAGTATTGTTTTTTGTGACTTCCCTTGTATAAAAGCATGTGTGTGTTTGTGTGGTTGTACGTGTGGCCGTGTGTGTATACAGAAGCCCATGCATGCAGGAGGAGAGGCTCACTCACCGCCTGCCTCACCTTAGTCTAAAGGCTCTTGATAATCTCCTTTATTCTCACCACTGTCCTAGGTGATAGATTTTGCTTGATTTGCTTTTTTCGTTTTGTTTTATTGGTCACATTGAACAGCCTATTGAGCACATGGGACTGTAGTATAAGGTGGTTAAGCAGTTGGATACAATTGAACTGCAAGTGGTGATCCCAGAAATCGGACATGACTGATTTCTGAGCTGTGGTTGCAGCCTCCCGCCCGGCCAGGGTGCTTCAGGAGCGCCTGGGAACCCGGGCCACGCTTTCATTGTAACTAACTGCAGTGACAAAAGCCACTCAGCCCCAACACCTCCTGAAAATTGTAATGCCTGCTATCTTTCACAGAACTTCTCTATTTCTTTTATTTATATTACAAACTGATATAAATTTTTAATTACATGGGAAACATATGAATAGATTCCTTTTACTAAAAATTAAAACATTACAGATAAGCAACAGTTTCCTGATCCTGCAGCCCTCAAACACATTGCCCTCCTTCTCCCTTCTACCTCCCTGAGACCGCAGTGTATCAGCGCATAGTTGATCCTCTCAACACTTTATAATGCAGACATTTATATTGTATTCACACATATATAAAATTCATACTATTTAATTGCATAAACTATATTATCCAGCTATGTCATTTTCCACATGCTTTTATTACTCAACAATAGATTTCTACCTCAACCATATAAAATACAATATACATTAATCCAAAGTACAAATATGTCAGCTTAACAATTACCTTCTTAGTAATTTGTTTTTGTTCTCTTTCTCTTCAATAAAAATCCCTTTTCACACCTTGCTCTATATATGTGGGACTACTTTTCTAAGAAAGATACCTCAAAAAGTTACTGGATCATAATGGTATTTGTACTTTGTATTTTGATAGCAATTCCAACTTGCCATTCAATTTCTCTGTGCCAATTTATTTTCCCATAGCAGTGTACAGGAATTTCAATTTCCCAACAAACTCACCAAGGCTTGATGATATCAAACATTTTAATGTCCACATTCTGATACATAAAAATGGTATTGTTTAATCTGACTTCTCTTATTGATGGTAATGTACAAAATCTTATTCAATGTAGTATTACAATATTTTTGTTTGTTTTTTTCCTACTTTGCCTGTTTCTATTCATTGACCATTTTTTTTAGCTATTTGGTTGGCTTTTCTTTATTGTTTTGTAGTTATCAATGGACTTTTTCAGTGACCTAATTTTATTTGCTAGCAATAAAGGTTAGAAGTTAAATTATTTTTCTTTTTTGTCCCTCCTGACTTCACATCTTGGGAGAATAAAATTACAAATAGTTCTTTAAGAAAACTAGTATGGACCACAAATAAATACACTTTTGAGTAAAATTACTTACTGAAGTGTTCTTTAAATTTTTTTATTAATCAAATTAATTATTAAATTTGCATTTTTGAAAACTTGGTGAGTATCCTTGCTTGCAAATAGGAAGTTATGACAAAGAGAAGTAGAGGTCCGCATGAGGGACAGTTAGATCCTGATATTTTGCTGCTTTAAATTTTCCAAATGAGAACATTATTAATTTTTTAGTAAAGGAGTGTGGCTTTCTTTTCCTGAGTTTGGGCCAACCCTAGTCCAACATAAAGGCACCAGATACCTGGGATGCCTAAGGTTGAAACCAAAATGAAGATAGAAGGGAGGAAAGGCACTACTGGAAGCAGGACATACTGATAAAGAGAAACAGATGTGGTCAGGCCCCCATAAAGGATAAAACCAAATGGAAAAACAAACAGAGAAGTTCCAGTCCTGCACTTTACAAGGGGTAGTGATGCACATTAATGAAGGTCTTTGCTTTTCCAGTTCAGTAAAAGTGGACTCAGGTTCTCTAACTGGAGACATTGACTAAGAAATGCTTTGAAGATGTGCAGTTTCCTTATGAGATCTGATGTAGTTGACACAAGCACAATTACTATTTTGATAAGGAACCTACAGGAGCATCAAATAAGAAGACAAAAGTTCAATGAACTTGGATTTAATAACCGCTGATGTTAATGCATGAGCATAGATAGATTTTTCTAGATTAAGAATTTTCCTCTAAGTTTTCTATATGGTTACAAGTAAGTGACAAAGTCAAAAGACAAAGTGAAATCCAGAGCCTTCTCTCCCAGGCATCCATGAACTTTCAAATAGATGGTTCTAGTCCACCCAGATATGTTTTCAGGCACATAACGGCACATCTTCAAGAGATGCCCACCCATCTAGTATTCATTGAAGCCACCCACTATTTATCAATCCTTTTAATCTTTGTGATCCTCTGACCACTCTTCATTTCAGATCATTAACTTCAGACTATCAAAAGGTTTCCAGGCAGGTAGCATGGTCACCTTTGCAAATTTAAAAAAATGGTTTTTGTTGGAGTAAGGAGAGAGAATTAGTGAGATAAGAGAATGGAAAGAAATTCAGGGGGAGAGATCTACAAATATCCTGGACAAGAGGAAAAGGCCTCTTTTCAACCATATAAGCAGAGATAAAGCAAATGTGTATATAAAATACACAAAAGTATATAAAATACACAAAAAGTGACTTCTTAACCTTCGGTAAGAATAAAGAAATGTGATAATGAAGAAAAATGTCAATGCCCTGAATTCTATTAGTTGTGTCAGTTTAACTTTATTAAATGACTACAGACCCAGTGTTCAAATTCATGTACAGTGGGGTCCCTCGTCCTGGCCGTGGGATCTGGCCAAAACCAGCTCTCCAACATCCCTGAAGAGTCCTGGATTGTGATAGGCCCAGGCCAGGCCGAGGGGACCCCACAGGTGCAAGATTGGGGCCAGGGAGGGGCACGGGAGGTTGGCCAGTTGGGGAGGGGCTGCGGGAGGATTCCAGGGTGTGTCTAGCCCACCTTGCTCAGTCCTGATCAGCAGGACCCCAGCAACAAGCTAACCTACCAGTCAGAGCATCTGCCCCCTGGTGGTCAGTGACATCATACCAAGTGGTTGAGTGGCCTTAGCATATTATGCTTTGATTGGTTGAACGGGCAACTGAACGACTAGACACTTAGCATATTAGGCTTTTATTATATAGGATAACTCAGAACATGTTAATATTAGTATCTAAGCAAATAGGGTAATATCATCAATAGAATCAGCATTCTATTTTTATGTTAGTATAATGTTTGGATTCAAGAGAGAGTATAAATAATTATCATACAGCATAGTCATTAAGAATCTCTTTGTTTGTATCATATAGGGAGCCTAAATGTAACTTTAAAAAATGTTTCACGGAGAGAATCTAATATTGCATTAGATTCTGTGCTTCCTAAAATGTTGTGGATACTCTACAAATGTTCCATTTATAAGACACCAAATCTCAGGATAATCATAGAGCCCATCATTCAAAACAGTGTTTTCAGTACCGTTTGCAAGTATGTGAATGATGTGATCTCCTGCCCACTAGATTGCTCTTGCTATCCAGAGTGAAGCAGAATTGGGACAGAAGGTCCAGTGTATGTTGTCAGAAATTGTCTGCATGAAATGGAAAGACAGCAAATATCAAACTACCAGGAGGGCCATAGCTAAGGGTCAAGCTGAAGTTGCCCTATTAGAGCCAGGGAACAAATTTCATTATATACAATGGCAATAAACTGGAAAAGATAGTAAATAATTTACAAGGTGCCTTCTTATATAATCATTATGTTTCTCAAAATCATTTTTGGAAATTCTAAATAGAAACACTACCTTCTTTCTTGTGAGAGTTTTAGATTAAAAGGAAGTATAAAGAAGTAAGATAATGTCTAACACATTATAGTGTCTAATCATGTTTTTTATTTCTATTTTCCATATGGATATTTGCTACCACAAAAAAATATAACAGCATAGACTATGAGTTTTGTTTGCAAAGACATATGTCCCATCCTGTTCCTTAAGAGACTACACTACTTTAATATTTCATTTTCATAAGCTTAATTAGTGTATATGCTTGCCTGATTCTCAGATGTTTTTCTCCTACTGAGTCACGTGAACTCCCAAGGCAATGTAACTTGTTTCAAAGGGAGATACCAAATATGACATCAAGTATCTAAAAATGTAGGTAGTTGGGGATGTGTGAAATCACAAGAGCAGATTGTGTCTTATTATCTTTAAATAAAATTTCATGAATTTGCTTTCCATGGAAATTTGCACAAAACATAGGTGTTTTTGTTTTTTGGTTTTTTTTCATTAAACAGTTGCCTACATTTAACTCAGCTGCAGATAGAAGGCCTTACAGAAAACAGATCCTTGAAAACTGTCACTTAGAAGGAATTAACATCTTTCTTGAAGCTATAACTTCAGGCACATTTCACAAGACACTTAAAGTAACAGAATTATTTACTTCACTTTCATTACTGAGCCAAGTTACTGACATAGAAATATAGAATTTTAATCTTCTCAGAGTAACAATCCCACCATTCTAGATTGCTAATAAATAGGTATTTTTCATGGGGAGTTAGAACCTATTACAATGAATAATTACTGTACCTATGTTTAACAATTTTTGTATAAGTATTAATTTTGTTTGAGTAAAATGAGAATTTCTTTCACTTGGTTAACTCTTTGGTACATTGCTAAAGCCCCTGTCTTATAGAATCATAGAATGATAGACAATTAAAATTAGAATGACCATAAAAATCATCTAATATAGCAGAGGATAATGATAATGGATTGGATTTTATTTTTGTGTCAGACAGTGTTGCATTCACTACTAGCATCATTTTGTACTCTAGGGAAATGGTTCTTAAACAGGTTTCTATCTGAGTAAGATGGGAAAGCTGTACTTCGATGAGCCTCAGCCGTTATGTGATTAGCTCTTCATATTATGTGTTGCATGCCAAAGTCTGAGGAACTCTGCGCTTGGAGGTGGGAACTGTTGAAGCTTCACTTTGTGTTCGGAGAAAACTGAAGCTTGTAGCTAGTAACTTGCTGGAGGTCACAGAGCCAGTAGGTAGGACAGTTAGTATCCAACCCTCACTGGCAGAGGCAGACAGGGAGGTCCCTTTTGGAGTTCTTCTCTACACAGTGGAAATCCAACTGCCTGCCCAAATGAACCGCAGGTGGCTGCTGGGACTGCTGCATGGAGAAAATAATGAGGTCACACAGTGACGCCCGCCATGAGTGCAGGAGCAGTCACGCAGCTCAATTTCTTTGATTTAAAAATACCTCATGTCAAGAGAAAGTTGGTCAGAAAAAGACAAGTACCATATGATTTCATTCATCTGTGGAATTTAATGAACAAAATGAACGAACAAGCAAAATAGAGACAGACTCAGATAGAGAGCAGGCAGACAGCTCTGGTTGAAGGGGGGTTGTTGGAGGGATTGGAGGAATTAAGCAAAAAAGAAAATGAAGAAAATAAACCCATGGACTGGGACAACAGAGTGGTGATGGTGGGTGGGGAGGGTGCGGGTGGAAGTGAAATGGTATAGGGGGATAAATGGAGATGGAAAAAACATAAATTAAATTAAATTATGTTAAGTTAAATTAAATTAAAATAGCTCAAGATTGGTTCTGTGCTTTCATTCAGCTAAACCCCATATTGGCCTTAACAGTTTTAGTGGAACCACATCACACAAATCCCTGCTAAAGGAAGAGAGAAGCTCAGTGAACCAGGCAGGAGACAAGCTTCAGTCCCTGCCCTAAAACCAATGTGTTGTGTGAACTTGGCCAAGGTAGCTTTTTGCAAAATGAAAGCAGTTTTTTTTTGTGACAAAATTATTTGGATTTAGTCATGAGAAAGATTTCTTTCTAGTGTAACATAGTCAATGTTCTATATTTTGACAACAATAATCCTTACAGTTTAGTAGTAGTATTCTGACCCAACAACTCAGTTTTTGGTCATTTCCAAAAACCATTCCCCACCTGGTTAGTCTCTCAGAAGCTCCATAATGGAATGTACAGAGGAACAGACTGCCTGCCGGTGTAGTTCATTTCTCAGGCATCTCTGTTTTGCACGATGAAAACAAGAGTGGTAACTATGTAAAGGTTTACAGAAATATGACAAATCCTGATCACCTAAGACAAAATTACTAGTAAATCATATGTATCTTTCAGACGTAATGGTTGAAAAAGCTAGTTAAGAATCTGTACAAAAACTGTAATTGTTAGTGGTAGATCCCTGTGTAAATACTGTTCAGTCATGTTGGTGCCATGTTCTGAAGATGCACTTTCTTTCATTTTTTTTATCCTTTTGTCATGACTCATAAAGTAAAACACCATGAAATAATTCTGTTTATTGTGCAGGCTTTTCCACAAACAGATTCCTAACTAGTATGCTTACTAGGGGAGACAGGCTAAGGCAGGGAAGCCCCACCGTTTTGACTCTCATGCCCTGGTCACAGCCTGGCGAGGGCAGTCTCCCAGTTCATCTTGGTTCCACAGACTGTGGAATAGGACTTTGTGAAAAGTCACTTAAACTTTTGGGCCTCAGTTTTGTTATCTCCAGAGTGAGTACTGAAAGGACAAAGCAGAAACGAACTCTCCTCCACTTTATCTTATAGGGCTGGGTCCTCAGCCTAAACCCCCTCCCCTTTCTGAGAGTGACCACAGGAATTCCAGTAATATCCTAACTCCCCCAGCCACCACCTGAGTGGACCAATGAAGATCCAGGAACACAGCTAAGGTCCTAATAAGGCTATAGTGGGGGATGGCTCAAACCTCAGAATGTGTTGGTCACTTCCTGTCCTTTGTGCTGAAAAACCCTGATCAGAGTGACCAATCTCTGTAACTCACGTCACTTACCTAAGCCCACCCAAATGACTAGCCCTACATAACCTTTGTTCTCTTGGGACTCGGGGCTCTCTCTCGCATCCAGTAATGGAGGCAGAGGGGGACCAAGCCCGGGTTTGAATAAAAGACTCTATGCTTTTGCATCGGACTCGGCTCCCTAGTGGTCTGTCTTGGGGGATTTTGAAATTTGGGCATAACAAGTACAATACCTGAATAATACTCCATGGGTTTTTACAAGGGTTAAATAATAATATGGGCATATGATTAGCCAACAAATGGTTCACATGCACCTATAAATACGTGATGTCTACAATGCAGGAAGCAGCATCTCAGAGAAGTTAAGGATACAGGCATTTGGGGCTGGACACGCACGGTGTTCGCCAGGGCAGGATGTTCTGGGCTCTTGTCTGGTGGAGTCACAGAATGAAACCACGGAGGAAAGGTGGTACCAAAGGTGGAGATTTATTGAGAAACAAGCACAGACTCCCACGTGGGGAGGGGGACAGAGTCCCCTGAGTCCCTTTGTCCTACGGTTTATAAAGGCTGCAGAACTCTGTGCCTTGATATCCCCTCTGGTTGGTCACTATCCCTTTCTGATTTGGTCACTATAGCAACTGCAAAACTCAAAGGTGGAACCTCACATGGGACACTGGGGCTCTCCTCCTTTTTCTCCCTTATTGTTTCCCTGTTCCCTCGGCTTTCCTCTTCTCTCTTTGAAAGAGGGCCTTCCTTCCCTTTATTCTGTACATGCACACCCTTCTGCAGCTCCCAGCCCCTTAGCCCAAGGAAATGTGCCTTCTCCTGTTTCCAGCTCCCTTATTGTATGGAAATGTGCCTCCTGCTGCTCCCAGCTCCCTATGCTATAGAAATGTATCTTTTGAGCTCTGTAACCCAGTGCTTTTTCCATGACCCCTTAATTACTCAAATTTCCTAAACCTGCCTATTTCACCCCTAAAAGCTCCTAATTTACCCCTAAAAATTCCTTTCATTAACTACCCTGGCAAAGATTGCAGTGATAAAAGATATCACTGCAATAAAAGCCATAGATAAAAGCCATTCCTCCAACACCCAGTTCAACACCCTCCTGAGTTATTAAATTATTTATATTTTACATAGTGCCTGTTTGCAGGGGGAAAAAAGTTTTTAAAAAAGTAACCTCACAGGGTTATCTGATCATAAGTTCCTAACTGGGCAGGACATGGTGAGGAGCCATGCCCTAGGCATATAACTTCTTTACAAATAAGCAAGCCTGTCCATGGTTGCTGGAGGTAGGCAAACATGCCTTTGAAGTGCCCCATTTAGACCCTCCTACGACTTAACCACTCTCAAGAGAGCAAATAATCCTAACTATTTTGTAATCCAAATCTCGCCTTGCTTTCTCCCACCTTTATGTAATCTTCCTTATGTACCATCGATCTCAAATGCATCAAATAAGCTGCAAAACTGTAAGTCCCTGGAGCATTTGAGAACTTGCTCCCTGGCATATGTCCTCGGTTTGGCTCAAATCAACTTGTAAAAATTCTCTAATGGTCTGGGCATTTCTTATTTTGAATGTCCAACTGTCTTATTTTGATACTAGGGAACTCTTACCATAGGTAAAAGCTCCATATGTTATAGTACCAGAATGCTAGAGTTAATGGTTTGGTTTGGTTTGGTTTTTCCACCCTCATTGTTCCATTTCTGTGGAACTGCTTATCCCTCAGGGCACTTAGCACAGAAGACTGAACATGACTCATTCCACAGAGAACAGGAACCCTTTCTGTATTTAAATGCTCCAGTTCTCGATCTCCTGAGGCTGGTCCTCTTTCTTCATTAAAGACAAGATGACTGGAAGAATCCTGTCCATATCCCAAGCATTATTTCCCATCCCCCCATCTGCCATCTGAATCCTGTTTTCCAGGTTAACAGCCCAGGTCTGCCAATCTCTGCTGTGCTAGTATGCAGCCCATCTCTTCCTACTCTTCGATGGTTCCCATTGTTCTTTTCTCAGAGTGCATCTCGTTAGAGATCCCAGTCTTTACTTTTCTCTGCCATCAATATCTGCCTCCCATTCTGTCAAGAGGAAGTAACCCTGCCCCCTCAAACCCCACTGTCACTGACTTAAATCAGAGAAAGAGACTGAGCAAAGAACACAATTACTGACAAGCCACTGTCCTGAGCAGTCCTCATTTCTCACTGCGGCTATGCCCCCAACCTGCAGAGGTAGCACTCTGTGATTACTATCATCAAAAGCCCGTTACTCTAAAATAGACAAGACGTATTTTGAATGATGCTATTACGGTGTTTTTGTGGCCGAGGTTGCTAAATATTGAGTACTTTACCCCCATCCAGTCATGCAGGGAGCATTGAGATATTTAAAATACGAGGCAATCAAGCACCGAACCTAATATTTACTCTCTGAATCACTTAGCTATATTTTATCCGCTCCGCTGGTCTTCTGAATTTTCATCAGCAGAACATACATCATGAAATCCTCCAGTGTGAGGGAAGGTCACAGCAACACCTTTCAGTGACTTCCATGGTGATGGCATTAAAATCTGAAGATGCATTCATTTTCTGAGATAGGCTTTTCCCTTGTGAAATGAGAACAGACCAAGAGTTCATCCTGAAGAAAATCAGACCAATCATTTTTCCCTGCTCTTAAATCAAGCCCATCTTGTCACAGCCCTGCTTCATTTTGCATAATACTATTTTCTTTCCGCCTCACACACCTCCCCTACCCACCGCATTCACCGCATTCATAGATGATCAGGCAGGATAAGTAGCTAACATATATCTTAAAAAATCATGAATGTGTTCACTTCTTTAAAAACCGTAGGTTTATATCTAGTAATAGTAATTCACCCTAGAGATAAAGCTGCACTGAGCTATCACTTCCAATGCTAGTGGAGGTGGAGTGCAGGGAGCCAGCAGGAGCCCATGGCAGCTGACGGGTACAGTAAGGATGAGTTGGAGTTTCAGCTCTGCCACTTTGCAATGGTGAGACATTGGCAAACCATTTAATCCATCAGAGCCTTAGATGCCTTATCTGCAAATTTAGGGCTTTTGAATATAAAGTATAACATCTGATAATGTATACAAAATTGTCTTAAATTGTCAGTATTAGTACAGATATAATCCTAGACATTAAGCTTATTTTAAATAAACTTACACTTACTTAAATTAAATATACTTATTGAGTGTAATGACTCTATAATTATTTTTTTGTGTTATTTAAATATAAACATCAGTTGATGAATGTAATTTATTATTGATGGTGGCATAGGAAACATGTTCAAAATTTTATTCTCTTATCTCTCTGCTACAGTTTTCTAAGCAAGGCAGCACATATTCTTAGCTTTGTTATTTTCTAAAAATGGAATTAAAAACACCTACATTACAGGCATAAAATAAGCAGGAAATGAAACTCATGAATGAACAGGAACAACAAGTGTCTAGCACATGGTAGTGGTATTTTGAAAGAATCTATTTCTGACCTTTTCCTAACTTGTATTGGCTTTGGATACATTTATTACTATGGAAATAAGAGTATTTAAAATGTGCTATATTTAAAAAATAAAGATTAAAGGCAAAAAGTGGTAATTTAATTTTTATCTCTGAGTAGAACCAATACAGAATATACAATATCAACAGAAACACCATCAAAATCTACATGAAGCCCTGATTCTTACATATCACCTGGGTGTTAACCACACCTTTGCCCTTTGGACGACATGGATGACATTTACTATAGACCAGTTCTCAAAGAAGTTTATCCTTTTCTATTCTTTAAATTATGCACTAAGGACAAACATTATTATTTTGCAATCTTTAGGGGAATGGCATAACAATGAAATATATTTGATTGGGTCAAAATTGAAATGATGGAAAGACATTTTAACTGGAACTTGGGAAATGTAGGTCTGCCTTTTGAGTCACATCATGATATGCTAAGCATGTCATAAAAATTGTTCCTATTGCAAAATTCTCAAGAAATATGGTTCTTCAAAGCACTAATTCCTTGTAATATTAGTAAATGTTCTACAAGGAAAATGGCAATGGGAAATGCTTTTTAAAAGACAACATGGGCAGTAAAATTTCAGACATCTCATGTAGCAGAATTTTCACCAATACATCTCCTAGGGTAAAAGAAACGAAATATCAAAAACAAGTAAATAAATGGGACTACATGAAATTAAATGTTTCTGCACAGCAAAAGAAACCATCCTTAAAATGCAAAGGGAACCCACTGTATGAGAGAACATATTCACCAATGATACATCTCATAAGGGATTAATTTCTAAAATATATAAAGAACTCATACAACTCAACAAAATGAAGACAAACAATACAATTAAAAATGGGCAAAGGACCTGAATAGACACTTTTCCAAAGAGGAGATACCAATGACCAAAAGACATATGAAGAAATGCTCAATCTCACTGATCATCAGAAATATGCAAATTAAAATTACAAAGAGTTATTATTTCACACCTGCCAGAATGGCTATCATCAATAAATCAACAAATGACAAGTGCTGGCAAGGATGTGGAAAAAAAGTAACCCCAGTACTCTGCTGGTGCAACCACTGTGGAAAATAGTATCAGGTGTCCCCCCAAAAATTAAAAATGGAACAGCCATTTAACCCAGTGATCCTACTTTTAGGAATGTATCCTAAGAAATCAGAAACACCTATCAGAAAGAATATATACAAACTAATATTCATAACAATGTTATTTGTAACTAGAGGCCTGGTGCACAAAAATTCATGCACTCAGGGGGTCCCTCAGCCCAGCCTGAACATCTGTTCAAATCAATTTACTAATCTTGCCCCTGTTGCTCACAAAATTCCATCTACCTTAGCCTTCCAACTCCATCCACCCCATATCCATGTCCAGTAGGCCATTCCTCACAGCTTGCACTTGCTGATTCTTCCTCTTCCATATGTGTCCATTTCCTTCTGTTGTGTCATTCATGTGCTCAAATGGCTCATCTTCAAAGATGCTTCACTCTCCAGGTCTTCACACAGTATGACATGGCAACTGCAGTTACTCTTCATCACTTCCCTGCCTTGATTTTTCCTTCCTTCTTTCCTTATTTTTTTCAATTTTGATAGCACCTAACTTTTTCAGAATGTACACATATATGTTTATATATATATTTTTTTCTTTTTCTTATTCTCCAACTTGGTCCATATAAGAACAAGGCCTTTATCTTTTTGGTTCACTGCTGAATCCCCAAGAACAACCCTAGAACAGTGTTGTTACATAGTAGAAAATCACTAAATCATTGTCATATAAATACTCCATTTGAAAAAAAGTACACTAGCAGGCCATAAATGTTGGTGAATACTGACGAATTTTCAAATTTAGAAATTCATAAGAGCTATATACATAGACAGATAAATCCAGGAATGTCACAGCCTGAAACACAGTAAAGAGAAGTGCGGGGGAACTTCTCACCATTACAAGAAGCTAAAGGATTGGCTCTCAGAGAATATAAGCCTACCTGCTGTTCTCACCTTGCTCAGACAAAGTTGCTGGCTAGAAGGGCATTTGCCCAGAGGTCATATCAGGGAGAGTGCTCACTCATCCACTGCCTCAAAGTGGGAAGAGAGCCCAACACCCAGAGGAGAACTTGACTGTCTCCTGCAGCATATGCCTGGCCACCACCACTCAGCAGGCATGATTTAATACATAACACAAGTAGTTAAGCAGAAATTTTCAAAAACAGAATAATTAAAACTTACTAGGATTTGAAATTTAACCAACAATATGAAAGGAACCAAAAAAAGATAAAATAAGAAAAGATATATAATAGCTGAGGAATTCATATCTTAAAAGATATACAGACAATATCACATCTGGTATACAAATTATCATAAAAAGCCATTAGAATTTGAGAATATAGTTTCAAAATTAAGATTTGGAAAATTTGACAGATGTGAGGATGAGCAGAATGGATATAACTGAAGAGTTAGTTATTAAGTTGGAAAATGAATCAAAGTAATTTTCTCTAGAATGTAGTACAAATTGACTAAGATATGATATGTATGAAAGCAAATTTAGAAAGAATAGGAAAACTGGAAAGCCACATACAAAAGAATTAAACTATATTATAGTTTTTCCCCATGTACAAAATTAATTCAGAGTGGATCAAAGACCTATATATAAGATCTGAAACAATAAATTACATAGACAAAAACATAATCCCTAACTATGGACCTTGGTCTTAGATACCAGTTTATGAATTTGATACCAAAAGCAAAGGAAGTAAAGGCAAAAATAAATGAACAGGACTATATCAAATTAAAGGCTTCTTCTGCAGATAAAAAGAAACCTACAGCAAAACAAAAAGGCAGCCAATGGAATGGGAGATATTTGTGAACAACAGCTCTGACAAGGGGTTGATATCCAAAAACATAAAGAACTCATACAACTCAACACCAAACAAACAGACAATCCAATTAAAAATGGGCAGGGGACCTGGATACCTCTCCCAAGAAGGTATACAAAGGGTCAACAGATAAATGAAAACATGCTCAACTTCATTAGCGATTAGGAAAATGCAAAGGACATGCCATCTCACACCTGTTAGAATGGCTCTTATCAACCAGACAGATAATAAGTGTGGGAGAGGATGTGGAGAAAAAGGAACCCTCATCACTGCTGGCAGGAATGTAAACTGGTACAGCCACTGTGGCAAACAATACGATGGTTCCTCAAAAAATTAAGAATAGAGTTACCATATGACTCAGTAATCCTTCTTCAGAGCATCTACCCCAAAATACTTGAAAACATGTATTTTCAGAGATATATGCACCATTATGTACATTGCCATATTATTCACAATGGCCAAGACATGGAAACAACCAAAGTGTCCTTAGACAGAGAACTAGATAAAGAAAATGTGGTACATCTACACAATGGAATACTACTCAGCAGTAAGAAAAGACAAAATACTGTAATTTGCAATAACATGTATGAACCTTGAGAATATTATGCAAAGTAAAATAAGTCAGTCAGGAAAAGCTAAGAGCCATATGATTTCACTAATATGTGGGATATAAAACTGATACTCTTAGACACAGACAACGGTACGGTGGTTGTGGGAAGAGGGTGTAAAGGAGGTAGTAAAGAATAAAAGGGGGGCAAATATATGGTGATAGAAGAGGATTTGACTTTGGGTGATGGGCACAGAATGCAATATACAGATCATGGGTAATAGAAATGTACACTTGAATCCTACATGACTTTATTGGCCAATGTAACCCCAATAAATTTAATTTACAAAATCTAGAATGTCGTGTGGATACAATGATAAATATGATTCACAGAGCAGATTTTTGTAATCAAGAAACTTAGCATTTAATTGAGAAAATAGCATACACACACATACACACACACTAATAACTCCAAAATATTTTAAAATATTTACAAAGAACTTAGGCCCTTCAAGCCACACAATGACAGTTATAAAGAGCAGCATCTTGGAAACACCAGGGCCATGTCAGTATGCCTGATAGATTTGTGGAATAAATGTTTTGTCCTCATTGGGCTCAGTCTATTAGGTGCATCTTGAAGATGTTAATGTTTTGCTGGAAAACCCCACAAACCTGTTACATGAACCAAAACATGTTTCATACCTGTTTAAATTTACAGTGGCCAGTGTAAAGGAGACATATACAAACACTAAATGCTAAACACTGAAATGGTGATACACTGTTTGGGAAAAGAGAGTGGAAGAGGAGATAGCAGAGGTGAATGCTAAAAACACCTTTCCAGAATAAGAATGTCCTCTCAGGGAGACCTAAGGGCCGCTCACCAGGAGAATGACT
This sequence comes from Myotis davidii, assembly GCF_000327345.1. NCBI lineage: Eukaryota > Metazoa > Chordata > Mammalia > Chiroptera > Vespertilionidae > Myotis > Myotis davidii. The sequence goes on from NW_006300367.1 coordinate 3,805,615, forward strand.
CTCCTCTCCCGGGTCTCCTGTCAGAAGGCAGACAGAATCTTGATGGTGTTTGTTTCTTGATCTGCTATCCTTAAGCAATTCTCCAAGGAAGTTTAACCTGCTGTGCCTGGTCACCTCCAGTCACCGGCAGGGTCTACTCTCTGAGGACTTTAACGCCCACACAACTGACAGAGCGTTTCTAATCAGTGAGCACAGGCTCCTGTTTGTCCTACAAACCACACAAAGATAACTTCAAAGAATACCAGTTAAAGTAAAATATTAAGTTTTAAGATATTTGAATGGTGCCTGAGCCAGCCAATGGACCATTTCTTCTCTCGTTTTTATTTCGCTCAGCTCTTGTTCATTAAATATCACTGAACACACTCAACAGCTCTTTAGGAGACCAAATGTCTGAATGGGAAAGATCATTAAAAAGTGATTTCTGCCAGTAACACCAGAAATAATCGTGCTCTGTATAGGGAGAAACCATATGGGGTTAAGAATGTACAGTCTCATTTATTTTGTCATTTGGGTTGTTAGGAGCTTTTAAAATTTCATAAAATGGTGTGTAAAAATTATCTACAGACCCTATAACCCAAAATTCTTCTTCAAGCACAATCTTTCTTTAGATAGTGTGGTATAAAGACCAGAGCTGTAAGAGGAGCCTTCTATTTCTTGAGGACTTTCAAACAGTTTAAGAAGCAAAACTCTCAGAAAGTATTGGTTCCCAACCACATAGTGATTTTGTTCTCAAAGTTGTCTCAGACCCTCTTATGTGAGGCCTGGAGACTGCTCAGGGGGAAAGGCAGCACCCAGAGGAGCAAACATCTCCTTTTACAAGATCACAATTATTAACCTGAATGTAGTTGGAAATGATGGTGGATGAAAGCTCAGTTTACCACATCGTGTGACAATACTTGGGCATGGGATTTTCTGTGATGAACATGTGACTTTAATGATCTCAACCAGATGACTAGGGTTTTAAATGAGAAGCTACATGATATTAGTTGTGTCACCGAGAGTATCATGTCTAATAAGGAATGATCATATTACTTGTCTTTCAAAGATAAACATTCCAGTTGGTAGCTAGAGTTAAAAAAACTGGTTTGTTATTGACCTTTTCCTACGAAAAGTAGAAAACTTTTTTTCAGCTTCAACAGTTCAATTTTTTTCATTTTTATATTAAATCTTTCACTCTTTTATTCCTTTGCAATCTTTCCTTTATTGAGTCAGCTTAGAACCATGCTAACCATTGTGAACTTATTTATAAGAAAAACCAACATAGTTCAACATGTCCCTTTGGAAGGAACAGAGACAAATGAATCAGACATATGAACAGCCGAATTATACAGTGTGTTAACTTCTCTGAAAAACAAAACATACAAAGCCACAGAACAAAACAAAGGGGTGGAACAAAACAAGATGAATACATAGAGATAAAATGACAGATAGATGATAGATAGATAGATAGATAGATAGAGATAGAGGATGTATGAAGAGAGATAGAGAATGATGACAGATAGGGAGAGAGATGTCTCTCTCTCTTTCCTTCTCTCTCATCCATGTCATGATTCAGCTTTTTTTAATTCTATTATTTCTTCTCCACGATCATGAGTAATGAGAACGTGTGTTGGAATATGCATAACACTACGCATGAATGCAGCATAGAGTCATGAAATGAACACTTGACCAAGTCAAAAGACCTTGGTCTGTATCCAGCTCTGACTTGGGCCTGAGCCACATGGTGCAATGAGCTGCTGTCTTAAAAAAAACAGCAGGCCCATTTTTTCCAAGTCATAGGATATTTAATGCCCTCCACCAAGCAGAGTGAGTTTCTTCTCTCTGTCAGGGGCTGTGGTAAATGCTTGAAAACAGAAAAGGAATCAATGTAGTCATGGCTTTGATGGAGTAGCATCTGACACATAAAGAGATCTTATCACAGTACTACACTGAAGCCCAGGAAACAGATACCTCCCCAAGCTCAGATGGACCATATAAGTCTCCCTGGGGAAATGGCACTCTGTCAATCACTCTTAAGATTGAGTAGTTTGATAAGTCTGAGGAACAAAGGTGGGGGGCTAGCGGGGGGGGGGGGGGGACCCTAAAATAACCTATGAATTCCCTAAGAAACCTTTGGGGATAGCTATCTCAGGTCCTCTAGCTCAGAACTGATAATGCGTTCGGTCTCGCAGCATATGACCAGGGCTGCTCCTAAGTCTAGCTGGTCCTTATGCTAATTGTCTGCTTTGCAGTAGTGGCAATTACTACAACTTACTATTATTCCATCATGTCAAACTTCGTGTTTTTTTTTTGTCTGGTCTAGTCCCAACAAACTTGGTGTCTATTTCTTAATCTTTATTTTGCATTAGAGAAAACAGAGGTTCATAGAAGACCATGTAGATGATATGTAGCACATCTGGCTTTATTTATTTATTTATTTATTTATTTATT
>NW_006300367.1:3808075-3813683 GCF_000327345.1 Myotis davidii
TATTACTTTCTATCACCACTTACTCTGTAAACTCTCTTCCACCTCCACCCATGCCATCTCCCCACCCCACAATCACCAAGCTGTTGTCCATGAGTTTGGTTTTTTTTTTCGTTTTTTTTTTATCAATTCCTCCACAACGCCCCAAAACAACTCTATCCCCATCCCAGCTGTCTGTCTGTCCAAATCTATCTGATGGTCTCCAACACAGCTCCTTCTTTCTGGATTTGGATTATTTCTTAATTTTGTTGGTTTTTTCTCTCTAAGATTGGAGTACCTAAAACATTAAAACATGATCTTTGTCCCTGAGAGCCTCAGGGTTGCACATGTCTGAATACTCCTGCAAGTACTGCCTGCTCAGCATCCCTTTGCAAGAATGCATCTATTTACTGAATCTGAGTTCTGGGGGTTGAGGCAGCTCCCCACTGCTTGATTACCAATTTTAATAGGACTCCCCTAAAATAAAGAATTTAAGTTCCAGAGAAGTATCCTTAAATGTAAGATTTGGCTTTTTCAACTAGATCATCGAAGAAACATAATAATTCATAATGGTCAGCAAACAGAGTCTGTATTTATTGAAATGACCACACCTTTTCTTTACTTCTGAGAAAACATGACTCTCATCTTTAATGTGCAGCAGAATGGTCATTATCTGGTTCTTAGGACTTGGTGCCTGCTCAAATCTTCAAAGTTTTTTTTTCTTTTTCTTTTCTTACCCTGGGTCAAGCTAAGTAAACCTCATGCCTTATTCGGGGTGAACCCTTAGGGTACAGACTGCTTAAAACAGCAATATCTAGAACCCAGGAGGTAAGCCAATACCAGCAGCACCACACCAACGGAGAGCATGCTAGAAATGCAAATTCTCAAGTCCCATCCTAGCGGTACTAATTCAAAAACTCCAAGACTGGGTCAAATAATTTATACCTTAATAAACCCTCCAGGTGATTCTAAAGATATGAACTATGGCCACTAAAGCTTGAGAGCTACTGATTTAAAATGTAAAACCTGAAACCATAGAATGCCTAAAAACATTGGCAGCAAATACGTTGACATTAGTCTTAGCAAATGTTGTTATATATCTCCCCAGGCAATGGCAACAAAAACAAAATTAAACAAATGGAGCTACAGCAAACTAAAACATTTTTGAACAGTAAATGAAACTATCAATAAAGTGAAAATGCAACCTACTAATTCAGAAAAAATATTTTCAGATGATATATCCAATAAGGGGCTTATATCTAAAATATATAAGGAAGTCATACAATTCAACTTAAAAAAAACCTGACTAAAAATGGGCAAAAGACATTTCTTCAAAGAAGACATACAGATGGCCAACAGAAATAGGAAGAGATGCTTAGTACCATTCATTGTAAGGGAAATGCAAACAAAACCACAGGGAGATATCACCTCACACTTTCAGAGGGGCTATTATCAGGAAGACAAGAAATAACAGGTGGTAAAGGTGATAGGGAGAAAGGAGAAACATTGTGTACAAATGGAAGAATTATAAATTGGTACAGTCACTATGGAATCAGTATGGATGTTACTCGAAAATTAAAAATAGAAGTAAAATATGACCCAGCAATTCCACTACTGAGTATTTATCTGAAAAAAGAAAAACATTAATTTGAAACAACATGTACACCCCTATATTTATTGCAGCATTATTCACAATAGCCAAGATATGGAATCAACCCAAGTGTGCATCAATACAAAATTGGTAAAGAATGTGAGGCATATATATGGAATTGAATATTAGTTATAAAAAAGAATGAAATTGTTGCAACAACATAGATGGATGTAGAAACTATTATGCCAAGTTAATTATATCAGACAGAAAAAGACAACATAGGATTTCACTTATATGTGAAAGCTATAAAAGCAAAACAAAAATACAAAACAGGAACAAACTCATGGATACAGAGAACAAACTGATAATTGCCAGAAGGGAGAGGTGTGTGGGATAGGTGAAAGCAGTTAAGAGTATAAACTTTCATTTATAAAATAAATAAATCACAGGATGTAATTACAGCACGGGAAATATATACAATGACATTGTGATAACTTTGTATGGTGTCAGGTAGTTACTAGACTTATTGTAGTGATCACACATTAAGGTACATAATGTTGAATCACTATGTTATACACCTGAAACTAATATACTATTGTATGTCAAGTATAATTTAATAATAAATAAAGTGTGCTAAACACTCTGATTTCTATAAACAGATGGGCTGTGGAAGAAAAGAGAGACTTATATCATCACAATTTGGTGGTGTTAGGAGAGCTTAGGGGAGATGACACCAAAAATGAATTCTGAACCTAGTGGGTGCTACGTAACATCCCAGGAAGTGGAATGTACACAGTAAGAGCATGGACCACTAAGAAAATTAAAATAGCTCAGATTGCATTAAGAACAAGTATAAAATAAAGTATAAAAAGAAACAAGACTGGAGATGGCTGGCCAGGAACCTGGTCATGAAGAAAAGAAAACCAACATAGTCAGGATGCATATATCAGAGAAGTCCCTTCGTCGACCGTTCACAGGAAAGACAGATGTGAAAGAACGAGGCTCAGGACTGTGGGCCAGTCCAGGGCAATGAACCAAAGCAGTAGCAGTGGGTAGTCTGAAGTCATCCGACAGGTCGTAGAATACAAAAAGAATGGACACTTCATTGGCTTCTGAATTTTGGAATGATGGCATCAGTCAGAGCCAAGCACCTCAGTGGAGAATCAGAATTGGAAGAAAACAAGGCAGTTTTACTTTTGGATATTGACTTTAGGATACCTGTAGAAAGTTACACAAGCCTACATTATATCTATAGTATATATCTGAATCTATCTAGATCTAACATTGCTAGATAGATGGGTATGTATACAGAGATTATATGTAGATACTAGAGGCCCGATGCATGAAATTCATGCAAGAGTAGGCCTTCCTTCCTCTGGCTGCCAGCACCAGCTTCCCTCTGGCACCTAGGACCCTGGCTTTGCCCAGAAGTTTGTCCGGTCTAATTAGCACATTATGCTTTTATTATTATAGATATAATATATGCATATTCACTTTATATGCTAAAACTTATACACTAATAATTATAAACTATAATATGACAATAAATTTATAAGTTCTATTCTAGTAGTTTTATATACACTAACTTATTCAATCTGTGGGACAATAGCATGTGGTGATAAATGAATTCAAAGTTTCTTTCAAATAATCTCTTTTCTCTGGGAAGAAGGCAAGCTTATCTGCTAACAGTGAGGAAAGGCATAGCTGAAAATCCAGGATAAAAATGTTTAGGCTCACACAGTCTTGACTTCCCTTTGTTTTTGAATTACCACCTCTCTTGTATCATACCATGTTTTTTGGAGTTTCTTTAAAACATAATGCTGATTCATGTGTCTGTGCTTTTATAAAATTTCATCTATCCTACGAAGGAGGAACCTCTGATTTGCATAGCTTTTCCAGTTTACTTTCTCCTTGAAGGAGTTAAATGAAGAATGCAACCCATGTATTGCAAGATTGCTAAATCATAAAGGCTGAAGTTGTCATTTGGAAACAAGTGGCATATAAATATTCTCTCTTGTGCTGAGCCACGTATGTGTGTACATGTGCAAACTTTGTGTTTTAAAGGACAATAGTTTGTGCTTTTGGATTGCCCTTCCTAAATAAATATGGCAGAACTCCATGAAGCTGAAATATTGCTCACCTCTCTCTTTTTTCCTACTCATTATTTTTTTAATAAGATAAATTTTTGAATCAGCAAATTCTTATTCACTGGGCTTTAAGAAGCTGTCATCAAAATTAGTTAGGGTTTACTTTCAAAAAAACTGCAATAGATAGAAAAAATTATCTAAAAAACCTTTTCATGTCTTTAAAAATATATAAAATTTTTATTGTAGAACAGCTTTAGATTTGTAGAAAATTTTCAATGATAGCACCAAAGTATCCATATATCCTATGCTCAGCCTCTGGCACATCAAAATCCTATATCAGCATGGTACATCTGCTTTAATTAATAAACTAATATTGATTTATTATTATTAACTAAAGTCCATACTCTCCCAGTTTCCATCTAAAAACCTTGCTTTGCTACAAGATAACATCTATACTAATAAACAGGTAACATGTTAATTAGAGTGGTTGTTTTCCAGACATCCTTCCAGACAAAGCCGCAGCGTCTGTGAGGGCCAAGGCTCAGGCCGGAAGTGGCAGCAGCAGGGGGGGAACGGGGGTGGTGCCTTCCCCTGATCCCCCAGGTCACCTCCTGCAGAGGAAGGCCAGACTGGGGGCCAAGGTAGAGGCAGTTGGGGATGATCAGGACTGTAGGGAGGGCAAGGTAGGGACAATCAGGCTGGCAGGCAGAGGGATTAGGGGCGATCAGGCAGGCAGGTAGGCCTGTGGATAGGAGCCAGCAGTCCCGGATTGTGAGAGGGATGTCTGACTGCCGGCAGTTGGACATCCCCTGAGGGGTCCCAGATTGGAGAGGGTGCAGGCTGGGCTGAGGGACACCCCCCCTCCCCAGTGCATGACTGGACCCCTAGTATTATATTTAGTCATTATATACTTTAGGCTCCTCTTGACTATGATGGTTTCCTTCTTTTTATGACTTTCCTTGTTTTTGTGACCATGAGACTTTTGAAGAGCACTGGTCAAGTATTTTATACAATGTCTCTCAATCAGGATTCATTCATTTGTTTGTTTGTTTGTTTGTTTGCTTTCTCTTTGCTAGACTGTGGTGTTGTTTTGTGGGAGAGGAAGACCACAGAGACAAGGTGCTATTCCATTGTTGGGGTTGGGCCCCAGCAGGTCCAGGGGTTCCCCAAGGTGTGGACGGAGTCCGGGAAGAAGGAAAGACATGGAGGCAGCATTCAGGTGATCATCATGGCCAGGTTCCTCCTAGCCAAATTCCTCCTAGCCAGGTTCCTCCTTTTATTGTCCGTTCCTCCTTTTTGTCCTCTTACATTTGTATTTATACTATTTGATCTTAACCCTATCCATTCTATTCCAAAGGTCAGGGCGTTTCTTATCTCCATTCCAAGGTTACTCTATTGTTCTATTAAGCTACAAGGAAGTAACTGAGAAGGATTATCCTAAGAAAAGATTATGTAGCTTAAGCCTGATTGTTCGCAGTTAAAGTGATTAATTACCCCCCTGGCACTTAGATAAGGGGTTTTATTCCCTCCCTAACTCCAGGGGAAAATCCTCACCTTAAAAATCCTCCTGGGGAAACAACCTTCTTGGGGAGGTGGTCCTGGTTAAAACACATAGCGTTAAGAGAGAGAGCAAACATATTAAGAACAGTATGTCATATATGCCAGGTCCCTTGAAACATAAACTGTGTGCCAGCTCCCGGCACTTGAGGTCACAAAGTTTGGAAGTGGCAGAATAGGGAGTGGGATTAATGCTTTCTGACCCCACATCCATGTCCCCTTTAGGACACCAGGATGGTTTAGATCTGGTTTTTGTTTTCAGCCAGTCAACCAATCAACTAACCAACCAACTAATGAACATCTACCCACCCAACCAATAACAACTAACCAAGAATTAGTCAACTAACCATCCATCCATCCATTCATCCAAATAATTGACCAATTATTAAAAATCTCT
>NW_006300367.1:3814349-3827874 GCF_000327345.1 Myotis davidii
CTTCATAACTGTAATTTTGCTACTGTTATGAATCGTAATGTAAATATCTGATATGCAGGATGTATTTTCATTGTTATAAGTTGAATATAACTAAAGCATAGTGATTAATCACAAAAACAATATGAAATTATATATGCGTTTTCCGATGGTCTTAGGCGACCCTTGTGAAAGGGTCGTTCGACCTCCAAAGGGGTCGCGACCCACAGGTTGAGAACCGCTGCACTAGAGGTTTATCTTTAAAACTATTGCTATAGTTTTACTTTTTTCCAGAATGTCATATAATTGGAATTACAATGTGTATCCTTTTCATACTTGCTTCTTTTACTTAACATATGCATTTAAGATTCATCTATGTCTTCTCATGGTTTGATGTCTAATTTTTTTTTATTACTGCAAACATTCTATTTTATGGATATAACTATTTGTTTATCCACTCACCAATTGAGAGATATCTTGATTGCTTCCAGTGTTTGGACATTATGAATAAAGCTGAATTAAATATTAATGTCCAGGTTTCTGTGTGAGCATAATTTTCAAATCCTTAAACTTTTTGCATAAAATCTGCCTCTATCCTCCTCATCCTGACCTTCCTTTCTTTCAGTTTCCTGTAGAACCTGCAGAATGGAATGCACCCATTTTCTCCTCAACCCCTTCACAAGTAAATCTCTCCACTGCTGCGTGTGCTGTCATCCTCATTGGTCTAGCAGCGCCACAGATACCCCATGGGCCTTGTCCGCTCCTTCAGAGAACCTCTGAGAGACGTGCACAATATGTTCTATACCAAGTGTATCCCAAGTCAGACAACTTTAGCCCCAAAACAGCATTCCTAAGTATTGGTTTGTTTGGGGAAGAGTGACTTCCAACAAGACTTCTTATATTCAATGATTTGAAGTCACCAAGCTGTAGTGAATTGCCCCGCTCCTAACATAACTGTCTTCCTTTTATTATTTCCCCCTTTTCCAATATCTTTTATTCCTCATTTGTTATTTTACCATTGACCCTTATCTCATCGATTATTTTTGTCAATGACACACTTCCGGGAAGCCCTGATTCTACAATAAATATTTATAAACCCTTTTATATCACAGTATTCTAAAAGCAGAAAACACATTGCCATCTTCTCTCACAATAGATAACATTGTGTGTGTTCTGTGCTTGTTTTTCTATTTCCTCTTTTGCACTCATATATTTCACTTAGTTTGGACAAAGCTATGATTTTTCTTCATTATCAGTCACATACAAATTTGTTGTTATTTAAATTAACAAACTGATTTCAGATTCCAGGAGTGCTTTTCATTAGGTGGGCAATCTTGTACTATGTATGTAACATATGCAAGGCTCATTTTTTCTTGTGAAAAATGAAGATACTATTCACTTTATAAGTTAAATATGCAGATCTCCAATAAGTTTTCTGGGAAAGTTATTTTAAATATATTAGTTCCTCTTTATTTGCTTTCATCCTGTAAAATTTAATTTTCCAACATTTATTTTTCTTTTTTATTGAATTTATTGGAGTGACATTCATTAATATACTTCTGTAGGTTTCAGGGATACAATTCTACAATTCACCATCTGTATATTGTGTTGTGTGTTCACCACCCCAAGTCAAGCCTCCTTCCATCACCATTTATCCCCCTGTACCCTCTTTTGCCTCCTTCCCCCACCCCCACATCCCCTCTGGTAAGCACCATACTGTTTGTCTGTGCCCATGAGTCTTTCATTTTTTCTTTGCTTAATCCCTTCACTCTTCCCCCCCAGCCCTCAGCCCCTGCCTCTCTGACAGCTGTCAGTCTGTTCTCTCTATCCTTGAGTATTTTTGTTTTGTTTTGTTTGTTTATTTTCTCATTATATTACACATGTAAATGAAATCTTATGCTACTTTGCCTTCTCTGACTGGCTTATTTCACTTAGCATAATATTCTCCAGGTCCAACCAGGCTGTCACAAAAGGTAAGATTTTCTTCGTTTTTATGGCCAAGCAGTTCCATTGTGTAAATGTACCGGAGCTTCTTGTTCCACTCATCTGCTGATGGGCACTTGGGCTGTTTCCAGATCTTGGCTGTTGTAAACAATGCTACAGTGAACATAGGGTACATATATTCTTTTGAATTAGTGTTTCTGGTTTCTTGAGGTTTATTCCCAAAAGTGGAATTGCTAGGTCAAAAGGCATTTCCACTGTTAATTTTTTGAGGTAACTCCATACTGTTTTCCACAGTGGCTGCACCAACCTGCATTCCCACCAACAGTGCATGAGGGTTCCCTTTTTTCTACATCCTCACCAACATTTGTTGTTTGTTGATTATTGATAACAGCCATTCTGACAGGTGTAAAGTGATGCCTCATTGTGATTTTAATTTGCATCTACCTCATGATGAGCATCGTTTCATATGTCTATTGGCCATCTGCATGTCCTCTTTGGAGAAGAGTCTATTCAGGTCCTTTGCTCATTGCTTAGTTGGAGTGTGTGTGCGAGTGCATGTGTGTGTGTGCGTGTGTGTGTGTGTGTGTGTTGAGCTTTATAAGTTCTTTATAACTTGTGGATATTAAGTCCGAATCAGATGTCTGGATGAATATGTTTTCCCATTTAGTGGGTTGTCTTTTTATTGTCTTAATGGCTTTCCTTGCTGCACAAAACTTTTTAGTTTGATGTAGTCACCTTCATTTATTTTTTTGTTGTTTCCTTTGCCTGAGGCAATATATCATAAAAATATTGCTTTGATAATTGTCTGAGATTTTACTGCCTATGTTTTTCTCTAGAATTTTATGGTTTCCAGTCTAACATTTAAACATTTAATCCATTTTTAGTTTAATCTTCTGTGTGGTGTAAGAAAGTGGTCTAGTTTCATTTTTTGCATCTATATGTCCATTTTTTCCAGCACCATTTATTGAATTTATCTTTACCCCATTGTATGGTTCTGCCTCCTTTGTCCAATATTAATTGACTATAAAGGCAAGGAATTATCTCTGGGTTCTCTATTCTGTTCCTTTGTTATCCTGGCCAGTGTGTTTCCATAGGCTGAAGTGGCATCCTGTACACCAAACGGTGGCAGGTTCAATTCCTGGTCAGGGCACATACCAAGGCAAGTTGAAAATTCTATTCCCAGTTTATCAATGTTTCTCTCTCACATTGATGTTTCTTTCTCAAATCTCTCCCCCTCTCCCTTCCACTCTCTGTAAAAATTAATGAAAAATATTGTCGGGTGAGGATTTTTCTTTTTGAAGTAATGTGAATAATAGAAAACTCTCCTTTTCTCTCTCTAAAACAAATTTAAAAACAAACAACAACAACAACAACAAATCACCTATTCTTGTGTGAGGAATCAAAACAAAATCCTTTTCCACCTGCTCTCTCAACACTGTGATATCTAAATGCAGTGGGTAAAAGGTTGAGAATTACAACTTGCTAGGACTTTTAAGTACCTTGCCATGCTACAAGGGAGATTGCTTTGTATTTAAAGGCCTATTATCATATAGAAAGATGACAATCCATTAATATCCGATAGATTCAATACTGAGTCTACATACATACAACACAAAGGGCAGTCCAACTCAATACTAGCTACTTTAAAAGATATTATCTGTGTTTTATTGCAGATGGTGCTCATGGCATCTGCTAGACATTTAATGAGCACTTATTCTATGCCAGGCACTAGTGTTTAACATATGATATTATTTACTGTAACTGTTATAATTCTATGTTTAGGTAAAATCTTTAATTTGCTCAGTAGTACATTGTCTGTGACAGAGCTTATTAGCTTAGAGCCAGAAACACATTACATGCTCACTAAATATTTGCTAAATAAAATACTGAAGGAGCTGGGATTTTATCACCATTTTTTATTCTCACAGTGTACCGTTATAAAACATCCCAAGGAATACTTTCTAAGGGTACTACTGGAAAAGGTGAGCATAACAGCTTCAGGGCACATGGTTTACAAAGATTTGATTTCCTGTTGCAGATATGGCTGGGGTGAGGACTCCCAGAAGCACTTGCTAATCTCACTGCTGCTCTGCCTCCATGTTGGAAGGGGTAGTATCTCCTGAAGACAACAGTGACTTGTGGAATCCTTGCATGATGATTGTGACCTGCTGAGACCTTTCAAGATGAGCTCTCCTTTTTTATATCTATGATGTGATTACTTTTGATATAAAGAGAGTGATTAGCAACAAGAACAACAGTAGGTAGAAAATGGGCTCCGGTCATTCAGGTCACTTCTGTGACTAAATCCCATTAATAATCCAATTGTTTCATATTACCTTCTACTTTTAATGGGAAGGCAATTTAGGGTTAAATGATGGAACTGGAAGTTGATTCTAGTTCTATGTTCACTTTTATTTATTTATTTTTCCTCACCAGAGGATATTTTTCCATTGATTTTTAGAGAGAGAGAGAGGAAAAGACAGAAACATTGATGTGATAGAATCACATCAATTGGTTGCCTCTTCACCAGGGCCTGGGCCAGGGAGAAGACTTTAACTGAGGTAAATGCCTTTGACCAGAATCGAACCTGGGACCCTTCAATCTACAGGCTGATGCTCTACCCGCTGAGCCAAACCAGCTAGGGCTCTATGTCCAGTCTCAAGTCCATGCTACTGAGAGAAACCCATTGGCTGAGGTGAAGGGGAGTAGAGGGGTGTGCTTCCCCTTTGGACCTTTTACAGAATGTAAAAGCCTGTCCAGCCACATTGACAGCATAGAAGTGCCTCAATTTATGACAAGGTTATGTCTCAATAAACCCATGGTAAACTGAAAATACTGTAAGTCAAAAATGCAATGAATACACTTAATCTAGCAGGCATCCTAGCTTAGCCTACCCCACCTTAAACGTGCTCAGAACGCTAACAGCCTATAGCTGGGCAAAATCATTCTGCTGATGCTACCCAGCATCGCAAGAGTGTGTCACACCACATATTGCCAGCCCCGTAAATTACCAAAATGTAGAATCCAAGTACAGTTTCTACTGAGTGCTTATAGCTTTCACACCACGGTAAAAAAAAAAAAAAAATCAGAAGAAGAACCACCGTAAATCAGGGACCATCTCTATATTCAGCCTTGTCCTTTTCTTGAACCAATCATAATGTGCATAGAAAGACTGGGAACCAGGTGATCCCATTGTTCTTGGTGCATTGGTCCCCTTGGACACTGAAACTTCTAGTTCAGTTCCCTGCCACGCAGAGTTTTCACCCTGTGTACCACTCAGGCACGTCTTCCCTTCTATTGCATGTCTTATACAAACACCCAGAGTACACGGGAGAGCTCCAGCATCAGAGGGGACCATGTGGGAAAGATCGGGGCATGTGTAGGCATTAGGAGCCACTTTTTCACCTGGTATTCAGGGCAAGTCATGGGAAGAACTTCATGGACAAGAAAGTCCCTTAAAATTTCCAGCCCAATTAAGAAAATATTAGCCTCCTCAGAACAAAAATCACTAGAGATATGCACTTTTATTTTTCCATGGGTGTAAAGTCTGAAACATTTCAAGTTGCTGGTACATCATAGAGTGCCAGGCATGCTCTCAGACTTTTAATTAATTAGCACTGGGTAAGATCCATGGCCAAATACATCTGAGAATTGTTATTTGAATTAGTATTTGTTCCTGTTATGTGCCTTTCGAAAAATTTGTAGTTTATATCTTAAGAATCTCTGATATCCAATCAACATTCATTACTCAGAATCTATAAAGAAAATGTATGATAAATTTCACCATAGAGGAATAAAATGAAAGCTAATATACAACTACTATAATTTATAAATTATACTACAGTTTTACTCTAACAAGCTTATCTATTCTCATTGAATCCTATGAATTGGTTCTATTTTATTTAAATCCTCATACAAAGGTATGTTTTTATTGATTTTTGTTGTTGTTCATCCTCACCCCAGGGTATTTTTTCCATTGATTTTTAGAGAGAGTAGAAGGGAAGGAGGGAAGGAGAGGTAGAAAGAGAGATTTTTTTTTTAGAGAAAGAGTGGAAGGGATGAAGGAGGAGAGAGAAAGAAAAAGCTAGAGAGAGAGGAAAAAAAAAGAGAGAGAGAGAGCGCCATATGAAAGAGAAATATCAATCAGTTGCCTCCCATAAGCATTAAGAAGACTGGGGATTAAACCTGCAAACTAGGTTTGTCCCCTGACCAGGATTTGAACCATAACCTTTTGGTGTATGGGACAATGCTCCGATCAACTGAGCCACCTACTAGGGCTGAATTACTTCTTTTACTACACCCATTTTAAAGATGAGAAAACTGAGCCACAGATAAGTTAAATAACTTGCCCAAGATTATAATGCTAGTAAAACAACAGCCTTGTAATTCAAATCTAGATGGTCTGACTGGGAACACTATTTTATGTGTCAAATAGTTTTATGGCACAAAACAATCATATATAAACAAAATCTAATGACTGAACATAAGTGAGAAATTGTAATCACAACACAATAGTAGATAAAAGGCTAATTTCATTATCCTAATATAACTTACACAAATCAATAAGAAAAAATATAAACAACCCAAGATAAAATGTGGACAAAAGATGTAAGCAGCTTTTCATTTACAGAATAATGGCCGATAAGCATATGAAAAGATCCACAAAGGGAATGCAAATCAGAACAACAATAAAATAAAGATTTTTTTCCTATCAAAACAGTAAAAATAAAAGCTTAATAATTCCCAGTACTGTGGGGAGACAAGGCCTCTCATAATAGTTGATGAGAGTATAAATTGGTGCAAAATTTCCAGAGACCAATTTGGCAATGATTTTTAATATAAAAATGCACATATCCTTTGACCCAGCAGCCAGGAATACAGTTTTTCAACCCCCTTTATTACAGCATCTGTGCAACAGCACGCACCTGCACACCGTAACCTGGGAATAAGGAGGCTCCTGAAATTATTACAGAAATACAATGAAATATTATTATGCTGTCCAATTTAGCCACTATGTGAGAGCTCATAGATCAATAATTATATTTTTTTAAAAGCATAGAACTGTATAATTTCTCCCATATTGACAAATCTAAGAACTGGTTTTAAAAGGAAAAGGAAACGCCCGGGTCTGAGGGCACGTGAGAAGGTGAGGACCTCCTGCTCACATCCGCTCAGCTGGCACAGGGAGTGTGGCTCTGCTGGCTGTGACTGGCGTCCGTCTGCCACCTGGGCTCACCATTCACAAGTAGACATCACGGCAGCGCCCTTCCAAGTGGTCTTGGATGGACTCTAAATAAGGTGACTGTCTGTGTGACCAAGAGGATGTGGCCCGCTCAGTGTGGCTTCTGAACACTGTATTTACTCCCTTGCCCACTTGGTCTAAGACAGCCTTTCCACTGTCTTAGTTTCCTCAGTCATAGTCCTAAGCCCCACCTTTCTCATTTCCTCAGCTGACTATCGTAGTGAAATTCCTTCTGCCTTCCTTCTGAGTCTGCCAGGTTTTACTGAAGGTGGTCACTGACAATGAATGGGGCATTCCTAACACCTGTCAGGGCCAGGCACATGGAAATACCTGTGTGAATTAAGATAGGCTAAGTTGGAAAGCATTAAACTAAATATCCATACAGTGCGGATGTATTTATTTTTATCTCCCTTATCCAGTGGTTCTCAACCTTCTGGCCCTTTAAATACAGTCCCTCATGCTGTGACCCCAACCATAAAATTATTTTAGTTTCTACTTCATAACTGTAATGTTGCTACTGTTATTAATTGTAATGTAAATATCTGATATGCAGGATGGTCTTAGGCGACCCGTGTGAAAGGACTGGGGTCCACTCAGCCACTCTGCCCCGCTCTGATGGACCCCACCATATCTTGGCTGCACTGCCGGAATCATGAAATCCTTGAGGTTCGTGTGGGGAAGAGAATGTTACAGGCTCATCACTTGCGGATACTTAAGCCTGAACTAACAACAGTGACTTCCACAGCAGTCAGAACCAGTCACTGAGCCTGCGTAAGTGCAGGGGGATGGGACACTGATTCTCCAAGCCCTGGGAAGAGAACTGCACTGGATACGGTGAGCGCAGAGGTCTCCGTTGCCTTTGGGTTGGAATTAGAGGTGTGCCTGGGGACTGAGACAGGGCTTTCTCCACAGGAGGGCCCCACGGAGGATGTTGGAGAGAGGAAACCCTTCCACACCCACCCGGCCCTGGCGGGTGCCTGCTCACCACAGTAGAGGGTGGCTGGGATGGGTAAGTGTGTGGCCTCTAGTGTCTGGCCTTGAATCCCAGCTCTTGTGGCCACTGCAGGCACTTCACATGCCTTCGTGTTCTTATCTGTACAGTGAGGGACATGAGATCAACCTCTGGGGGTTGTGAGAGTCACGGTATTAAATGTGAGTTGTATGAAATACACTGTAGTACATAGTAAACTTTATATAATAACTAGTTATAATAGTAATTGTTATTAATTAATGAACTAATTAATCTATTTAAAGATATTCTATGGGCCATGCTTAGAAGAGCAGTCATCTCTTTCTGCAAGATGATAGCTGTCTTCAATCTGCAGAGCTGGCACGTCCACAGCACTCATGACAGGGAGGATGCACGCTGCCCAGGTAAACCTGCATGTGGAGAGATGTCTGACCAAGACCCCAGGGCTGCACACCCTATATTTTACAAGGACACGTTGTGGCAGGGAGAACAACTTCAATTTAAGGGCAGCTGGTGCTAAAACCTCCATCTGTGTGGTCTTCCCCATCCCAGTTCTAAGACATAATAATATGGCCTCTTTGTACCCTGAGATCTGTGGCCCTGTTCTTGTATAAAAATAAATCTGACTTTATTATTTAGTAAATCAAAGTTCTGGTCTTCTATATGTACCTAGATGGAGCCTGGAATACAAGGTGTGCTTTTATTCAGGTGATTTGGTTTTAGTGACTACTTCTCCGGCTAAGTATTCTTCTGAGAGTTGTGGGACTAACTACAGAGGCTTTTAAGGGACTTATGGGAAAAGAAAATGGAATTTCATTTGAAAATTTCATGGGATAAAGTTGATAATAGAAGAGAGGGTCACACTGTAAGAAAAATGTAGTGAAATCCCACATTACCATAATACTCCATCATAAATGCAAGCTCCCAAACCATGTCTGGCTAAATTTTAGCTTTATTGACACTAACATTTTTGCTGTGCAAGTATATCCCCAATACCATAAACAAATAGATTAAGGAAACAAATTATTCCTTATAGAAATTTCATTAGTATCAGCTTTAATAATTCCACCTCAAAATGTCAAATCTTTTTCTACTTGGTACAGAAATATGATACATACCCCATTATATAACTGTGTTATACTATAACTAGATTGGTTTTCTATGTGGCTTTTCTGAGCTGTGAGACGATCTAAAAAGTCTTTTTAATTGAGTCTAAAATGTATTTTCTGTAAAGAAAGGCAAATAAAACACCTTCATCTTTTGGAGGGAAAATATAAATATTTTATTACTCATTGTGAGCTGGATATCTTAAAGAATAGCGGCACATTTACAGATGCTTATCTATCAGTGATCTTCCCAGGGAAAATGCAGGATAAAGGAGAGACATTGACCAATGCTGACAGTACTGATACCAAATAACTTCCAGAAGTGCCCCGTTCAGCCTGCTGGGGTTCCAGTCTGGCCTCTCGACTTCTTCCTGGAGAGAATTTGAGTAAGGTGGCTAAAAAGGACTCATGTGAAATGCCTTGAGGATAAATGTGATTGTAAAGCAAACACGTATTTTGACATTTGGCAAAACAGCAAAAATAGCCATTTTCAATGATTTAAAACAGGGAGCAGCAGGTGGGAGCTGCAGGTGGCGGGGCCCCACCCATGCATGAATTCGTGCACCGGGTCCTCTAGTAGTGTGATAAATGGGATGATTAGAATCTCAATCTAATTCTGGAGATTGGGGTAGATTTTACAAGAGAACTGGCATTGCAGCCGAGGGATAAGTAGAATATTTACGGTGGAGTACTGAAGAAATTATTTCAGGAAGAGATAATTAGGAAAGGCACAGAGAAACCCAATTGAATAGCAGATTGAAGAAATGCCCGCTCTCCGATGAGATTAGAAGGCCACGTTGCATGTAGAACTGACCAGCATGGAGGTCAACCCCAGGGCTGAAAGTTGCAGACAACACTTGCTGTTTTAGTTTACTCCAGCTCAGCGGGCCTTTGAGACTGTGTGCAGGAAGCAATGGGAGCAAAATGAGTGAGGTGTTGGTTTCCCATAGTGAGCGCTCTTAAAGAATGAGGGGAAAGTGAAGCATATGAATGTTTGACTGCTGTGCTGTACACCTGAAACTAACAGAAAATAGTGCTGGATAAAAATAAATAAAATAAACCTTGGCAGTAAATAAAATAAAATATAATCTTGTCTTGTTCTTTCTCTCTCTCTCTCTCTCTCTCTCTCTCTCACACACACACACACACACACACACACACACACACACACAAACACACACACAGACACACACAAAACACAGAAAAAAAGCAAAAGGTCTTCCCTTTTGTGTTTTAGTTTTTAATGGCTTCTTCTGGCTCCATGTCATTGTTCTTACCTGATGCTTGTCTCACTAACAGTACACATTCTTCCTTCTTTCTCACATCTGAAAAAGTATTCCTCCCTCTTACTTGCTGCTGCCTCAGCCTCATGGGCACTCCCCCCAGCACTTTGACCATTCAGGCTTCAATTCAAATGGCATTCACTTGCTCATAGAGAAGCCTAAGCAGTGCTCACCAGTCTCCTCCTCCTCCCTTCCCACAAGCCCTGTGGCAGTATTTACCTACAATGTTGCTTTACCCCTTTCATACACTGTTCACTGTGTGGCATGTAATCTTTTGGGTGTGTACTTGTTTAATTTTTTTCTTCACTAGCTATAATACAGACTCCCTGTAGGCGTGGTCTCCATCTTGTTCACTATTGCTTGAGTAAGGTGACACACACTCACAGTGGATGAATGAATGAATCAAAATCAGTTGACTTCAATTTCCTCAAACCATCTCCACTCCCTAATCAGAGAATTGATGCCCAGAGGGTCTCCTCTACCCCAGCACACCCCAAGGAAATAACAATAGATGGATTCGTAAATGTTCCCAAGTTTTCCATAATGCTCTAAACAAGTAATTTTGAAACAGAGCAGTAACTCATATCGGCATCTATAAAGTCTATAACTGGTGCCCCACCTTAGCCGCTCTGCTGTTCAGCGGTTGCACTGTTTGAAAGCAAGGAGGACTAGGCTTGCCCCCAGGCCCGTTTGCCTTGGGTCTCTGATCTTCTGATGAGTTCTAATTGCCTTTGGGGTCCTTCTTTATTATTCTTGAAAGATGTACACTTTCGCAGGCCAATAGCTCTGAGGCCCCATCTAGTACAACGCAAGAAGTCCAGCAATAGTTATTCCATCCCACCAATCCTGTCCGTTTAGTTCAAACTGGCAGTGTCTCTCTGCTGGTATGGTCACATCTCAATTCCTGGTTTCTGTTGAGATAGATGATTAACTTTAAAGTCTAGCAAATGATTTTTCAATGATTATTTTTAACCCTTAATGTTTTCTTTACAAATTTTCTAAAATTTTCTGTTTTGGTTCTGGTTTGTTCGACACATTTTTCTTCAATTCATCTCTCTCCATTTCCATTTTGCTATAAGGAGTCACGAGAGTCAACGCTAACTCATGTAATACGTTGCTTAAAAATCTCTGCAGCTAAATATTCAATTTGTTTGCTCACAAGTTCTACCTTCCACAAAACACTGAGTCATGGTTCAGCCATGTCCTTCACAACTTTCTAACAAGAATTCCCTTTCCTCCCATTTTCGGTAACATTTACATCTGCTATATCACCAGATTTATGTCTGATGTCTATATTTTTAGCATGAACCTCAAAATTCTTTCAGTGTCTACTCATTATCCACTTCCAAAGCTATTTCCACATGTACAGGCATCTGTTACAGTAGCACCCCCACTTCTCTGCACCGAAATCTGCCTTATCAGCTGGCTGCCATAATTAAATAACATAGACTGGGTTACATTCACAAAATTCTATTTTTTTTAGAGTTTTGAAAGCTGAGGAGTCCAAGATCCTAAATTGTAAATAATCACCTTCTCACTGTCTTTTCAGATGGCAGAGAAAGAGAGAGCAAACATTTTAGTGCCTTTTTTATAAGGTCACTAATCCCATCAGTCAGGGACCTGCCCTCAATGCATCATCTAATTTCAATTATCTTCCAAGGCCCCATCTCCAAATGCCATCACATTGGGGGCAAGGCTTAAACATAAGAATTTATTGGGGGTGGACACAAACATTCAGTCTGTAGAATTTCTCAAACTCAATACATATTCTGCTCTTCGCCACCAAACACATTTTCATTTTTTTATTATTATACTCTGAATTAGACTATACACATCTTGTAACTGAAGAAAAATGCTGGCCTCAGATAGCCATAAATTCAAATTTCACTTTTGCCATTAACTGGTGTGAAGTTTTTGGTGAGTTGTTTATGTTTATCAGTGTTCTTTTCTCTTCTAGAAAATGAAAGTGTTCCTAGTTACATCACAATGTTGTTTAAATAATAAAAAACAATATATCTCATCTGCACAGAGTGAATGATAAATTACATCTATATATAGCGTTTCTAATAATAGCACAACTCATGCTTGTATTGTCTCCCCTTTCAGAATAAAAATTACTTGAGATGAGACACTTTATATTTATCTACAAAGATGATAGTCATCTCAGCTAGCACTTAAGAGTCATGCTCAGGAAATATTTGTGTATATTAAAGACAGTGGTAATTATGGAATATTGTGAGTCAGAGAAGGGCTTCATCTTTGCTGACATAGGTGTACATGGGACAGGACCATAGGCCATGGGAAAGGGCCCAAGGCAGGAGGAAGACTGGCTGAGTGAGGTCAGGAAGAAGATCCAAGCAGTGGAGTTAAAGGTCGGAAACAATAGAGGAAAATCAATCTTCATGATCAATGAGCGAAAGGGAAGTGAAGTCCGTGGGTGTGGTTGATGGGTTCGTCAAAGCAAGATGAGACTATGAAAGGAAATTGATTCACACCAGTTATCTCCTAATTTCCTCTCCAGCTCACCATTCTTCTTCCTGCTCTGTCCACAGAGGCAGATTGTGCAGATGATATCTAAGTGTTCCTGTGGGTTCAAACTCCAGCCTCCCAGAAATAGATCAGAGAAGGAAGGCAAATGAGGTCAGGATATTTATTCCTCCCGCTTTCACCTTGGAGGTTATTTTGGTTTGCCTGTGTCCCATATCATGGCTCTGTCAAGGCAGCGTCAACTACCAGACTATCCTTCCAGGCCCCAATAATTGTTCCCTCTCTGCTGTGTCTAGCCTTGAGTTACTGCACCGTGTGTGTGTGTGGGGGGGGGGGGGGGTTTAAAATGCAATCCCTGTCTTGAACAGTCTGAGAATTAAATGACTGTTGAGATACATTGAGAACTCTTTAGGAAAACTATTTGTCTTTTTAAAAATATTTTCATTAAAACTTAGAGATGACTGAATTAGTGTGGTCAAACCCCATCTACTGACAAAGCCAAAGCAGCCCTCCACAT
>NW_006300367.1:3827989-3841338 GCF_000327345.1 Myotis davidii
CTATACCTATCTTTGTAAATTGATCCTTTGTAATTAACTCATCTTTAATAAGCTTAATTTGAGAGTCCCACTATTTCTGTCTGGGAATTCAATAGAAATGAGGTGAGGAAATTTAAGGAGAAGGCTGGGAACAGAACATGAAGGCTGAGGCTCCCACCTGTGGGAGAGGTCAGTGCCCAAGTGACTGATCCTCCCACAAGTAAATGATTGATGGTCATAGCAATGGTCATGAGTTCAAAAGGAGCCACCACTTAGATCAGAGATAGAGAAGACTCACTTGCATGTATCCCCAAGAGGAACTGAACACTGAAGATTATTTAAAATCTTGTCAACATGTCATGGGCTGATCTAGGAATTTAATGTGCATTACCTTACTTAAATTCCACAAAAACAGCATAGGATGGTTTATTATTCTCATTGTAGAGATTAGGAAGACAGAGATCAGATCTTACCTCCACTGCCTTCTATAAACCTGTTACATAGCAAAGCATGGCAAATGCTCAGCGACTGCTAGTAGATCTGAAGTAGATGTGAGTGGACCAGGTCCTCTTTCCATACACTCATGTCTCCAGTACCCTGGCTCACACTACCGCTATCACTGAGAATTTAGTCACTTGTGAAACTTAGTCATTTATGAATGAGTCTAGATATGATATCAATGATGCATTTAAGATGCTTTATTTCTAGTATACTGAGTAAACTATACAAACTTTTCTAAGCTTTGTTTCCTCATCTGCCAAGTAGAAACAAAAAATACACGTGCCACAATGGTATAGAAGCATAGCTGTGAACCTACAACAGAATCACAGATTGGAAAGTGCTAGGAAATAGGTAAATTACCAATGTCTGTCAGACCTGGTGCCTTAGCTCTACTGTGCTGTGAACTCTGCAGAAAGCAGGATGTAGGAGCGGCTCTGGCGGGACTGTCCTTGGCTTGCGGTTTGGGAGGGCCACTGACCCTCAGCATGTCTGTTCAAGAGTGGGTGTTGGGTGGAGTCAGTGCTAGAACTGAAGCTCTCACTGAGGACCCGGAGCCAGGCACTGCTCATCTTCATGAGTCTGCCAGGAGAGATTTAGGGACTGGAGGGGGGGGGGGGAGGAACACACTGACTTTGAGGTCAGACAATCTCTAGGTCAGGTTTCTAAAGCTACACAACCCAAGGCAAGTCACCTACCACGTCTGATCATCAGATGTAAATAAAGTGAAACTAGCGGTCTCTAGTTTCAGTTCGGGTGGATTAAACAGGCAGGGACAATGCCTGGCGGCCCACGTGGTGCCTAGCACACCCAGCGCCGTTGAGGGCCTCTCTGTGCTCCCCAGCAGCTCATTTCTCTAGTGATCCCAGAAACCTTTCCAAGCTTCATTCACCGGGGAGCGAGAGGCAGGGCACTGCCTCCTTTCTTCTCTTACTTCAGAGGCACTGCTTAAAAGGACAACATTTTCAACATCCCTTTCCTTCGGATCTGACAGCAGAGGTGAAGTATGGCTTCAACTTCCGTAAGATCATTTTCTCCTCACAATGATACATCCTTAAGAGACCAGTCTTTGAAACAGTCAAAACTTCACTTTGATTTGAAATGTAGTAGTGGGTGATGAGAAAGAGAAAGAGAAAGCAGTAACACTGGGTGGAAGAGAGTCCTTACTCTGGAATATACAGAATCCAAACAAGAACAAATGGGCAGGGTAATGAAATCAAAGGCATCTTGGCCACATGCCTTTTAAGCAGTGGGAAGATATAATTTTAAAGGTCCAACCGAAGGAGTTGAGATGTTCCCTCCCAGACACTCCAAGTGAGCAACCATCCACACTCTCCATCACCTTCTACCATCATTCACAGCTCAGTCAGCAGGGTGGCATTTCATATACAATAAGAATGATGTTGGCCCCAGGAAATGATGCAATTTATTATTGGTGTCAAGCCACATGTGTTCAGCAAGTGCTTGACTAAAATTTGCCTATCACAATTGTTTCTATAAGAAAAGAGTTACTATTATCAAGTGTATTTTAAAAAAGAACTTCCTACTGCGAGGAACAGACTAGCCATAGATCACCTTGACCTTTATAGAAGGAAATGTCTTTTCATAAAATGTGCTCCTGTCTTCTTTCTTATAATAATCATACTTAATTTTCTTTTATTTTTGAACAGGAAGTTTTAATTTTTACTTTTTAAAGGAAATGCAGTATTTTTTTTTAATTTTCAGAATATGGAAAGAAAATTCACCTAAGTCACTGAGGAATGAATTTAGGAGACCTTAGCTCCCCTATATTTATGTTTATTTAGTGTGTGACTTGAAGGCTCAGGAATCACCCAAGAGAGCAGCCCAGGCTGTGCACATAGAAACAGCCACTGGCAATGGGTGAAACGGAATTGAAGCCAGGGATCCCCACTGACAATAGAACACTTGTAGAAAGGGTCCGATTTGAGGGAGAAATTATCCAGATAAAAGGAAGAGTTCAGAATGATTCTCTAATTTCATAAACAGGACATAGGGTTTGAAAGGCCTTAGGTGGCTCTGGAAGAGAACTGTGGAATTTTGCACCATCATCGTCCTACAGTCAATCTATTACTGACCTATCTAAGTGCACTGAGGCCAAGGAACTGTGCACCTGAGACACCAAATAAAATTCCCCTTTCCTTCAACTTGCAGTGCATTAAATCTAAAGCCCCCATGTAAGGACATGCTTTTAACAGGCAGGTAAGATTTTATCTTGACTTAAATAAGAAAGTCACTTCCAAAGGACTAGGAGAGCCTGGGCTTTAGTCTGAGTGAGGAAAGAGGAGCAGCTGGAGCCAGGACCCAAGTGGGTGTTCCAGTGCCCTGAGCATAAGCAGCATGAGGCCTAGGAGGCAGTGCCCCAACCCTACCCCTCTCTGGACACAGCCACTCCCAAAACTTCACGCTGACCTAGCTAGTTGATGATTATTCTCTATCAGAAACGGGTAAACATTTTAGTGAGGGCCTGATACAAAGCATTTCCATCTTTGCAAGTGATACAGCCCATACAATTACTAAACTCCATCATTTTAGTGCAAAAATAGCCATAGATCATACATAAATAACTGAGCATAGCTAAGTTGCAATGAAACCAAATTAACACTGAAATGTGACTACCATATAATTTTTGTGTTGTGAAATTATTCTTCTTTTGACTCCCCCACCCCCCAACCATTCAAAGATGTAGAAATGATTATTAGCTTAGGGGCCTTACAAAGCCAGGCACGGGCTGAAGTTGACCCACCCGCTGTGTTTTGTGAAGTCTGCACTGTTTTGTTCACAATCTCATCTGATGAAAAGCTTGGTAGAAAAGCGCCCAGAAGCAATCACACTGAGGACAGAGGCCTCTCAAGTTGTGTGTCCTCCTTTCATGTTGTTGCTGTGGTTCCTGCTCAGACCTTTTGGCCTTGCTACCTCTGAGACTGTCACCACCTCATGAAGGGTCTTGGGTTTGATTCCAGCCAAGGGCACATGCCAAGGTTGCGGGCTTGATCCCCAGTGGAGGGTGTGCAGGAGGGAGCCGATCAATGATTCTCTCTCATCATTGATGCTTCTATCTCTCTCTCTTCATCTCCCTTCCTCTCTGAAATCAATAAAAATATATTTTTTAAAAAGACATAAGTGTTGCCTCATTTTTTTTCAGGATGATTATATAGCCCTCCCCAATAAGTCTTACTTGAAATAAAAATAAATAGAATAATTAATGAGGAAATGAATGAATTAAATAGTATAGCTAAATACCTCTCTGGTTTATAAATAAACTTTTTAGAAAATTACTGTCCTATTCTTAAAAAATTGCAAACTATTTTTCATTTTCTCTTTCTTTCTCCTCATAATGAAACCATTTGCATGACATTACCACCTACAGAAAGGGAAAAGGGAAGCAGTTGCCAAAGTATATTTCCCTGACTTTTACTTTCACTTGTTTTCCAGGATTTTGCTCTATTCTGCCTGTGGAGGATGCGTCATGTCTCTCCCTGGGAGTCCTAGAGCACTGCCCATGCCTAAATCCAATCTGTAATCCCTGGAAGATCCAAAGAGTTCCACTCACAGTGCATCTTGCAAGAGCTCTCATTCCATGAGTGGCTTCTAGCCATTGTGCCATGTCTTTATTTCAACTCCCCTAAAATGTTTAGCCTCAGGTGATGCAATGCATTGGAGAGATACACTTAAAACCAAAGGGTGTGACATAGATCCTTCTTCTAAGGGAACACAAGAATTATGCCTACAGAGAAAAGTACCTTTACAAAAATAAACCAGAAGCAGTATCAAAATTTTTAATTTCATACTCTAAAGTTTCTGGGGCCAGATTCAGAGAAAAGGAAACTGTAAAACTTAAATGTCAGTATTTAAAATGTCATCACTCATCCTTCTTTATTATGCAGTGACCATTTCTCCAGAATTGCTTTGCACAGGGTTCTTCAAAAAAAACTAAAAGTCACCAACATCTCACATTTCTATTATCATCCTTCATTAAGATCTCCTAGAAAGATGGACCTCAAAGCTGGTTAATGAGAAAGAAAAGAGCCAATTAAAATATGTCTTCAGGTATTATCAGCTAATATTTTAATTTTTTTATTTAAAATTAACTTGTATTTTTGCCTCAGCTAATATTTTAAATGATAATTTAGTACATAAATAGATTTATAGAACCACTTCATCACAGCATGCATGCTTATATCGTGTCAATTTTCAAGTTTGTTTTGAGGCTTAATGTCTGTTTAGCTCTAGATAGAGATTGCATAAGATTATAAAGCTGTGAATTATAGCTCTGCCATGCTGAGTAATACATTACCCAAGGAGCTGGTGCTGCATATATTGACAGATAAAAAGTCTCCTGATAATTTACTAGTACAAATGAAGAAAGCAATGATGATCAGATTTTCCTTCACATGAAAGTATTACATACTCAATTGAGTGATTAAAATAGTAACACTTAACAACTTTCTTCTACATGTTTATATATTAAGGCTTTTGTTTACAATTAAGAGAATGGCCAATTAGCAGAATTTTATATCATTAAGATGCTTATTGTTTAATTAACAAGAATTTTAAAATTTAGTGGTCTCATTGTTGATTCAGGTCACTGATATCATACTTGGGGTTGCTGGAAATTTTTTGGCCATTTTTTCATTGGTCACAAGTCACAAATAGTGGTATATTTAGTAATACAAAAGGAACAGGGCCAAAATGTTTTCTTCACACAATGCATGGTGTTATAATTTGGGAAGCAAAACATTCAAACTAGATCTGGTACCTCATAGGCACAATAGTAAGGCAGCTTTTAGTAGAATTTGTTCCTGGAGAATACTCATGTATCTCAGTAAATGTATCCCATTGTCTCATTAAATGGCTAAAGATTCACATAATAATTAAAAACCTCTACTGGTTGGTGTCCCCATATCCCTAGTTGCTGTGACTACTGTCACAATAGAATTCACAGCTCTCCCTTTCTCACCACCCTGCCCTACACATGGGGTAAACCTCAGCCAGTGCATAACCCTGGGCTGCAAAACCTTGGCCCCATTCCCTCAAGCTGGGACAATTCTGGCAGAACTTATATTTGAGAGCTCCCATATCTAACTGCATCTGCTTAACCATTGAAGACAAACTAATACCATTTTTACATTCTAAGGACTTATGGTCTATTGAAGGAACAAACATATGTCAGTGTGATGTGTTTTATGGTAGAAACCATGAGTGACTAAAGAGAGGTATTGTTGGGAGGATCAAATGCCAACAGAAAGGCTTTATAAAGGAGGGAGTACTTGACTTATTTTTGTTTGGGAGGGGGTGGTGTATGTGTTTATCAAAGAAGAGACGAAAGGAAGGAATGGGCAATCTAGACAGATAACAGGTAAGGTGAAGAGGAATGACACAGTCTATTTAATGGAGACAACAGAGCTTAGAACATGAGAAATAAAAGTCAGGAGAGACGTGTCTAGAAGGAAGTTTCCAGGTAAAGGCACTGAGTGCTATTTTGGAGCTCAGATTTCATACCATATCAACAGCCAGACACTTAAGGTCTTTTCCGGGCAGACTACAGCCATTGTGGATTCCTCATGTCTACTGAACTAGAGAGAGGGGGTTGGGGCATGGGTGTAAAGCAGGATTGTTAAAATAGTCAAGAAGCGAGGACACTTCATCTGTCACCTTCTCCAGAAAGAAAGGAAATTAGGGGAGCAGAATTGTCAAGGTCCCCATTTGGGGTTTCAATTAGGTTTCCTATATAATAAAGTGGTAATATGAAAATTGACCCTCACACCATCACAAGATGGCCAACCCATGTTATCACAAGATGGCCACCACAAGATGGCCACCCCCATGTTGTCACAAGATGGCTGGCATGGAAGGGCAATTGGGGCAACCAGGCTGGCAGGGAAGGGCAGTTGGAGGGGTTCAGGCCTGCAGAGGAAGGCATTTGGGGGCCATCGGGCTTGCAGGGGAGGGCAGTTGGGAGTGATCAGGCTGGCAGGGGAGCAGTTAGTTGTCAATCAGGCAGGCAGGAAAGTGATAAAGGGGTGATCAGGCTGGCAGGCAGAAGCAGTTAGGGGCAATCATGCAGGCAGGCAAATGGTTAGGAGCCAGCAGTCCCAGATTGTGAGAGGGATGTCCTGATTGGAGAGGGTGCAGACTGGGCTGAGTTACACCCCCCCTCCAGTGCATGAATTTCATGCACTGGGCCTCTAGTCAAGGGATAATTGAGAAAAGAAAGAGCTCACGTTCTCAGTGAGGATGACTTGTAGAGGCTTAATGAACTGCCATCATGATCACATACTCTTGGAAAGTTCCTCTCCTGAAAGAAAACTGTTGCTTGCCTTCTAGGTAGTGAGTAGAACAGGCCTATCTAGGAGGCACTAGGTCTCTTCCACTTCAGCAGATTTTCCATGAAGTTGGTCACAGAATACAAATGTCTGTCTTTGTGTGTCTTCTCATTTTTTAATAATCTGGCAGTTTTAAAGCAGATTTTCCTATTCAGCCTTAATTATATGTACAAATATAAGAATGAGG
The DNA here is from genome assembly GCF_000327345.1 of Myotis davidii. Classification (NCBI taxonomy): domain Eukaryota; kingdom Metazoa; phylum Chordata; class Mammalia; order Chiroptera; family Vespertilionidae; genus Myotis; species Myotis davidii. Next base: position 3,834,998 of record NW_006300367.1, read on the forward strand.
TATTTCTAAAAGTTGTATGATTTCATCTAAATACCATAGCATAATGCTTTTGTGGCTTATGGGGTATGAAAGTATAGACATAAAAGAAAAAAGGTATTTGATATATATCAATGAAGAAAGTTGAAAATTGAATAGTTCACTCAATCCAAAATTCTACCTTTAATATTTTTAAGGAAAATTTCTGTATCATGTCAGGAGAGGAGGGTAGGGTGACATAACTGTCCATCTATCATCATATGAAAATGTCAAAGGTGTATGCAAACCTAAGCATGAACAGTTAATTTTAACAAGCAATTATTAAGCTTTTCTTAGTACCTAGTACTCACTTTATATTCAACCTACCTTTTATGGTAATAAAGGGAAGGGAATACATATTATTAAGCACCTACTAAATGTCAGATATAATCATGGGCAGCTTTCCATGAGACACTTTGCTTAATGTGCGTGACAGCTCAATGTGCTCTAATCTTACAGGCAAGCAGGCAGCGGACCGCAGCAGGGAAGGCCGTGCCTCAGCATCCCAGAGGGAATTCCAAAAGGATCCCTCTCCGTGGCTGAGGCTCGTGTTCTTTTGTAATCTGCTGTCATAATATATTTCAAAATAAATGGAGCTACTGCTAAAATTCTGCAAATAAAACAAACATTTTACTAAACACATTGTTTAGAAGTAGATAAAAATAATAAACTGAAACCTAACTTTTGGCATTGTTTAAAGGAAGTCAGGAAATAAAGGCTGCAAATACCAATTTCAGTTTTGCTTGCAGTGGGTGGGGCTGGACCACATTCTTTGAAAACAATATTTAAAAGTGATGTTCCCTTAGTTTAGATGTTGAGGTTTTATATCATCTTGAGGCTTCCCGTCCTGAAATGGCCAGTCTCTTCCCTTGTGGCTGCTGAATTTCCACGTGGGTTTCCTCCCAGTTCTGTGTTGGTCGCCATCATCCTGAGAGACGCCCCACAGCTGGTGCCCACCTGTGTGAAGCCGTGGATGTGTCCACGTGACTAAGAGGAGCACACACCCACCTGCAGTGGTTTTCATTTCAAGTGGTCACTCCAAGGGGTTCCTCTTAATGACTGAAGAGTGTGAGGACAGCTTATTTGTTATTGTTGCCTTTTCTCTCTCTAATGAGGTTATTAAAGGGCAGAATTATATCAGCCATGTTGTGCTCATTGCAATAAAGCTGAGAGCAATCAAATCAATTTTAAATGGTTAATTAGGGAAAACAATTCCTAATTCATAAATTCAAGGTAAATTTGAATAGGGGCAATGCACTTGCATAATAAAGATAGTCCAACTGTTAACTTCACATCTTTTTATTTAATACTGTTTACAGATACTGCTCTAAGTGTTTTATGAATATTAACTCATTTAATGCTCCTCACAGCCTCATTGCCATCGCACTCCTAAATTATTCTCCATTTTACACTTGGAGAAACTAAGCCATAGAGTTTTAAGTGACTTGCCTAATATCACAGAGTTTGTAAAGGATGGAGCACAGATTTAAAAGTAAGCATTTCACCTTGCCTTCCCCATTTTTTGCACCCTATCTCCATCAGTGAACTTAGGAGTTTCATCCCTTCCACCTTTATTTCCACCTGTTTTAGTTGGCAATGCTAACAGGGGCAATCTACATTGGCAAGAGAGCATACAGAGACTTACTTGTGTAGTTGACCTACGGTAAAGAGTGCACAGTACAGATGACATTCTGCCAAAGATATGATGATGCCAGACACATAGGCAAGAGGGCTGGCAGAGCAATACAGAAGGGAAGTTAAGGAAGAAGACACCAATTTTAGTGTCCCTATTGGACAAACATGGTGCCAATTGAAAGGCCGCCGGCTGTCAGCAATAAAAACTATTTCCATCATGGCCTGGGCCCCTTACCTGCTAAGGAATAAACTTAGATTCTTTCTACTGTGAGCCAAAATATCTACAGCAGAGTATTGGTATCAGGGGGCCCTAAAAATGGAATTAGGAGGTCATTAGGGAAGTCAGAAATACACAGTGGCACCCAGATGAGGTTTGAACTTTACACTTTCCTAGAACCTGCCCCCCACCACCCTCGTTTCCTTGCCAACATGAACCAGAATCTTTTTTGAACTTGTCATCACACCATGTTAAGTAGACAACAGGAAAAGTGTTTGTTTTTTTCCAGATTATGGTTTTTACTTTTATGAACCCTGCCTTTTTGTTTTGTTTTGTTTTGTTTTTCCAGAGCACAGTTGCTACCTAAATCGGCCTCTCTTGAATTGCATTTCTTTCGTTGACATAAATGCTTTTTTATTTTTTATTACAATCTAGTTTTTTTGGAGGGAGGTTGATACTATAAAAGGGCATAGCAGCAAAGTTACATGAAGGACTTGGATATTACCCACCAAGTGACCGTACAAGATAGATTTAGATTTCATGTCCATCCTCCAGGTGGGTCCACTGAGCTTAGAGATATGATGTTCTAGCTTCAAGGCACATAACCTTTAAAATAACAGTGAAACCCCAATTTAAATGTAGAGCTTCTTTGTTAGAGATATCTCCTTATATGTTGTTTTGAAAAAGCCCAACCAACCCTGAGAAAGCAGTTCTGTAAGGGAAAATGTTTTCCCAATAAAGTCCAGTGATAGAGCACCTTTGTTGCTTTTCATGGCTCTTCTTTCATGTCTACACTCATAAAAGTAAAGACATCATATTTAAAGTTGATGCTTGGCCAGTTGCCACCATTCTTGTGCCTCTGTTTGGTCCTGAATTACCCTAAAGGGAGAGTAGGTCAAGGAATAATTTCCCCCAAAGTCTTGTAATTTAATCAGAAGTGTAGTTTTGGGCAAACTTATTGTTTGATAAAATACTCCCTGTTTTTCATATATTTTCTTCCTTGGTATTGCTCTGTGCCCTAAGGCTAGACTATAAACTCTGCATCTACTTTAAGACCTTGGTTCCCCACTATATCAGTGATAGTAAAAAAAAAAAAAATGAAAACTCATTATGAAGCTTAAAGTATGATTCTTTTATTATTCAAAAATTATGAGAGGTATTGCAAACAATTTCAATGAAGCATTTTCTTCTTATTGTCTAGAATGTGTAATTACAATGGACTTGAGTTATTTAAAGTTGGAACTTCATGGTTATTTTTAAGAGGAGATTACTCAGATTTGAATATTATAATAATGTATACAATTTAAAAGATCGACACACAATTTGGTCAAACATTTCTAATTCTGAACAGTAATGAAAGAAATAAAGAGGCAAATAAATGGCAGATAATATTGTATATGGATTTGTGTTTTAGTGCTTATATTAACCTTTGCTAGGTTTCTAGGCATTTAAAAATATTAGTCTAGAATAGATAAACATATTGCCTATCTTGTCTTTCATTTTAAATGAATCCCTTTTCTCTTGTTCGCATTTCAATCCACTTTAAGGAGTCACAAATAAAATATATCATAAGGATCATAAAATGCAGACATTGGAATGAAAGAGCATCTTAACACCTGCATTTTATGAGGGTATAAAAAAGATATATAATACAGTTAAAAGAAAATTTGCTTTGCCTTTGTTTCCTCTGAGAAAGATTTAAAAGTATTTGGTCCACTAGAGAGAAACATGTGAACTACTAATACGTTTAAAGATAAAAAGGGAAAAATTAAAGAAAAGAAAGCCTGTTTCAGAGTAGGAACACTCATGTATATCTGCTATCAATAAGAAATTTAACAAAAGGCATTACAAATATAAAACATGAAAATTAGTAAGCTTGTGCTTGGCAGTTTATTTGTGTATCTAAGAAGATGAAGTGGGCTGTGCATCCTAAAGTATTTTGCCGTTCCTCCCACTCGGAAGTTGTGCCTGGCCTTTGTGCCTGAGTTACAGCGGTAGTCCTGACCTGCTGGAAAAAGACATGGGAGCCCTGAGTCATCTTTGCATCCTGGAAGATTCCATACAAATGCAAATTTGTAGATCAAAGGCAGAAACAATAAATCCACATCTGCTACTGGCAGCCAGGACATTAAATTAAAGTAAAGAAAATGTTTCTAACAAAACAAAATTAGACAGCAACCTCAGGGGAGAAGATCCATATGCCCTTGAAGGGTCTTAACCCACAGAATTGGGCTCCAGAACCCAAATACTTATGAACTTTTTAAGTAGAAATTTCCCTTCAGGATGTATTTTTGCCTTGATTTCAAATGGTTCTGAAGCTGACTCAACTTTTTCCCAAGACGAGACAGGTGGAAATGAGCTGTCATTCTGACCTTCATTTGCTCCTGGAGGTGGTGCACTTGCTGAAAGCCTTCAATGTTTCATGCTAAAAAGCTACTGGCAGAAATACTCCATCACTCTTTAACTGAGCACTTCAAAGTTTGACACTTAAAAATGTTCAACCAAAAGTTCTCTGATAGAATATTTCTTTTCTTGGGAAAAACAGAATTTTTATACTAACAAAATAAATTCAAGGACAAAATTTCAAAGCTACTGCATTTGATTAGACTTTTCTTCCAAAGATGTCTTCATTGGCAACCCTCAGGTATGCCAAGTACTACTGGTAACAAAGGGGATAGAGAAGAGTGGCAAGGGCTGGCCTAGATGATTTTTGTATTAGTCATAGCCATTTTTTAGAGCCAATCAGCCTGAGAGTCAATCTTTCCCACTGATGTACCAACAGCAATAAAGGCTCAATTACAACAGGAGGACACACACAATACACATAAGGGATACTCCTGGAGTGGCCTGTTCATGTGACAATGGACACTGGTCCACTGGGTCCCACAGGATACCTACTAAATAAGGCCATTCTACCAAGACTGGTAGACCTAGCAAATACACCTACTACATAGACCCAAACACAGGGAGTCTGTCAGAATGAGGAGACAAAGAAATATATATACTCTAATTAAAAAAACTCAGGAAAATGAACGAAATAAAATGGAGACAATTTACGAGATGCAGAGTTTAAAACATTAGTTGTAAGGTTGCCCAATAAACATAAGGAAATAGTAGATTAATTTAGTGAGTAATTTAACAAAGAGATAAAAACCATTAAAATAGAAAACATAAAAAGAACCAGTCAGAAATGAAGAATACAATAACTGAAATAAATCAACAGATTCGATAAAGCAGAGGAAAGAATCAATAATTTGAAAGACAAGGAAGTGGAAAACATCCAACCAGAACAGCACAAAGAGAAAAGAATACACATGAGGATAGTTTAAGAGGTTGGGATAACATCAAGAATATCAACATTTGTATCATAAAGGTATGAGAAGGAGAAGAGAAAGAACAAAAGATTGAAAACCTATTTGAAGCAATGATGAAAATTTCCCCTAACCTAGCAAAGGAAACAAATGTTCAAGTCCAGGGAGTCCCAAACAAAATGAACCCAAAAAGACTCACATCTGGACACATCACACTTAAAATGCCAAAATTAAAAAACAAAGAGATAATCTTAAAAGTAGCAAAAGAAGATCAAGTAGTTATCTACCAGGGAGCTCCTATAAGACTGTCAGCTAATTTATTAACAGAAATTTTAGAGGTCAGAAAATATTGGATGAAATATTCAAAGCTAATAAAAGCAAGGACCTACAACCAAGATTACCCAGAAGGCTATCATTTAGAACCACAAGACGGATTAAGAGCTTCTCACACAAGAAAAACATGAAAGAGTTTATCACCATTAAACTAGTATTACAATAAATGATGAAAGGACTTCTTTAAAAAGAAGAAAGAAAGAAATAATATAAATAATGAAATGTCTACCAATAACAACTTTAAATGTAAATGGTTTAATACTCTAATCAAAAGACATAGGATGGCTAAATGGATAAGATCACAAGATCCATGTATATGCTGCCTATAAGATACCCACTTTAGATCAAAACACACACACAAACTGAAAGTAGAGGATGGAAAAAAATTATGCATATGGAAACCAAAAATAAATCTGGGATAGCAACATATTTGTCAGACAAAATATACTTTAAAACAAAGGCTATAACAAGAGATAAAAAAGGACTAAACAATTCAACTTCTTGGTAGATATCTGAGTAAAACTAAAACACAAATTTGAAAAGACATATGCATCTATCTGTGTGTTGTAGTGTTATTTACAATAGCCAAGATATGGAAGCAAACTAAGTATCTATCAACAAGTGAATAAAGAAAATGTGGTACATATATACAATGGAATATTATTCAGCAATAAAAAAGAATAAAGTCTTGCCATTTGGGACAACATGGATGGACCTAGAGGGTATTATGTTATGTGAAATAAGTCAGACAGAGAAATACAAAAACTGTATAATTTCCCTTATATGTGGAATCTTAAAAAAAATAAGCACAAACAAATAAAATAAACAAA
>NW_006300367.1:3842164-3846891 GCF_000327345.1 Myotis davidii
AATTGGCTTTTCCATCACTACTAGTACAAGCTCCTTAAAGATAGAACTGGTATGCCATTGGCCATCTAATTCCAGCACTAGGTTAATATTTAGCACACAGCAGTTAATTAACTGGATGATTATCCATTCATTCATCATGTCAAATACAGTAGGTCCTCAGGTTACATCGGAGATCCTTTCCTAGGGTGCGACATAAGGAATTGCCGTTAAGTTGGAACCCACCTACATAAGCACCTACATCACTCACACATGGAGCACATACACAGCAGTAATGAAGTGAAACAGTAAAACAAAAATATTAAAAGAAAGATACCAACTCCTGACCTTTACTTGTGGTAAATAAATAATAAAAACATAAAACACATATGTACATACACAGAAATGATGGAACTTTTTTTAAATAAATAAATGGGAGATGGCAACGTAACCACGAAATGATGTAAGTCAAGTCCAATGTAACCCGAGGACTGTCTGTACTTGTAAAGTGAATACATGAAACACATGAATAAATGGACAGAGAACTGCCTTCTGAGAGGAAATACAGTTAGTAAAGAAAACACTGGAGCCCAGCTGTTGTGACTCGGTTGGTTGAGCATCATCCTATGCACCAGAAGTTGCCTGTTCTATTCCAGTCAGGGCACGTGTCCAGGTTTCAGGCTCCATCTCCAGTAGGGGGCAGTCAATGGATGTTTCTCTCTTATTGATATTTCTATCTCTCCCTCTCCCTTCCTCTCTCACTTTAGTCAATATAAACATATTTTTAAAAAGGAAAACACTGCTAAATGCCATTACATGTAAGACAATTACACATAACAATACAGAATCTGAAATTTCAAGAATATGGTAATATAATTTACATACAGCAAAAATCTGTTCTGGTTATAAAATAAAGGTTTATTGCCCTACCTGGTTTAGCTCAGTGGATAGAGTGTTGGCCTGCAGACTGAAGGGTCCCAGGTTTGATTCCAGGCAAGGGCACATGCCCGGGTTTTGGGCTCGATCCCCAGTGGGGGATGTGCAGGAGGCAGCCAATCAATGATTCTCTCTCATCATTGATGTTTCTATCTCTCTCTCTCCCTTTCCCTTCCCCTCTGAAATCAATAAAAATATTTTAAAAAATAAAATAAAGGTTTATTTATTTATTGTTAAATATTTGTAATGATTTTTAGAGAGAGTGGAAGGTGGAGGGAGAGAGAGAGAGAAAGATAATGTTGATAGACTGGCGATCTAGAAGTGTAGTAGTATTTAGAGGAACTGGGAGAGGCAGAGGGGTATACATTCCTGTAGAGAGGATAAGGACACATGGATTTATTGTGACTTTTGACAAACTGGAGATGAAAGACATGAAGGGATTAATTCTGATTCTGTGTCAGTGTGTGTACAGGTGTGTGTGTTTGGGGAAAAGCTATTGTGTGTTGAAGTCAGGTCAAAGTTTATCCTCTTGGTAGGAAACGTTTCTGGACAAAGGAAGTGAGGAGATTGAGTCCCACCAGAGGAATGGAGAAATCTGTTGGAGGTGGCACTGTACTTTAGCGTTCCTATGGCAGTAAAGTAAGTCCCTCAGATATTACCAGCATGAAACATTTGCACAGGAGCATGCACCAGTCTTTGAAAGAATCCTGATGTGGGTAGAAGATAACAAAGGGCTTCTTTTATTTTAACGGATGATGATCGTCTCAGGCACAAATGTATTTGTTAGACATTAAGAAGGCATGGGGCACTCTCAACATGCCTTTCCCAGGTTTGGTTCTCCTTAAAGTAAAACACACACACACACACACACACACACACACACACACACACGAAAGGGAAATCTTATCATTTCCATCAGCTCATTAATATTCTTTTAATCTTCCATTTTGGCAGTTTAATTTAGTTGATGTTTCTCATTTACATAGAGAAAACATTCTTAATTGATTTCATTCCAGCTTCTGTCTTTCTAGCAAGCCTATTGTTATTTATTGACTTTTACTGATATATGCAGCCCTCAGATTCCAGCTCTGAAAATCAAAGGTCTCCTTATCAGTGGTCTTTTCTTTTGAACTGTATTATAACTTGTTTTTCCTCTGCACTTTCTTACAGCAGACTAATCTCCATTCTAGTCATTTATTAAAAATAACATTGAATACTTATCAATATATTGGGTTTGTTTATCAAGAGACTATGATAATAAATACACAATACCAAAGAAGTTACCTCATGCCCCTTTTTTATTTACCCCCTTTCCAACACCAGAGGAGGGACCAATGGCGGCCATATTTCTGTCTCTAGCATTTTGCCTTTTCAAAAGTGTCATATCAATGGAATAATGGAATAGGCTGTCTTTTGTTGAGGTAGGAGACAAAATAATACATATGTAAATTACTGAAAGTATTAGGAGGTGGTATATGTGAAAAATAAAAAAGCAGGATAAAGGGAATGGGGAAGAGTGGGGCAGGGAGGGTGTACCACTCATATAAAAATAAGCTCTATGACTATCAATGTTTATCAAAGCCATATTTCACCTGGCCCACAAAGTGGAATTTTCTCACCCCTCCCTACACTGTCATTACCTATGTCAAAATGATTATTATGATCCATTTCCCATTCTGGATAGAAGGCAAATTGGTTTATCATTTAGTTCTGTGTAGGTAATGGCATCAACCTCATGCATCTCAGTACCTTGTGATTATCAGGTGAGATGGTAAAATCAGGAAATAAGGCACCAGAGCTTTTGTATACATTTCAAATCATGGTGTGCATCCTGCCCCACCCCGGGTTGTACAGTGCACATACTGACTGATAGATATCTTTCTTCTCACAAATGTACTATTTTGTTTCATGTCTATTAATATTTTATAACATAATTGTTCCCTGGTGTAGTAGCTTATTTAGTATGTATCATGACTTGGGAATAATTTTCTTAGTTTAGAATACTATTAGTTTCCAAATTTTCACTGTGATAAAGCACTTACACATAGTAGTTTGGATATATTTGTGTGTTTTTTCCTTAAGATAAGTTGCTAAAGGTGAAACTGTGGGTTCAGTATAAATGCAGAGCTTTAATCTTTTGTGCAAATTACCAGTTGTCCACTAGAAAGCATGCATTTAGCCTCACCTCTCTAACCATGTATAAGAATGTTTATTTTTCTATATTCTTGCTAACAATTGTGTCATCTTTCTTTTTACTTTGTCCATTTGAAAGGTGCTACTTGGATCACATTAATGTTTTAATTTGCTCTATTATTGACTGTAAGGTTTACTGGGATTTGTGTCTCCTTTGAAAATTGCTCATTTTTATTTTGTTGATTTGCATTTTCCTTTTTAAAAAAAAATATTTACTTTTGTAATAATAGTTGACATACAATGGAATATTAGTTGGGATATTAGTTTCATGTCACAACATAGTTATTAGATATTTATACAGAGTGGGGCAAAAGTAGATTTACAGTTGTTCATATGGAAAATTGTGCCACACCAGCACTGCCCAGGGTTAACCTGACGAGGGGCGGTGAAGGATTGAAGAAAAGACAGACAAGAGAATACAGTTGGGACTTGGTGGATCTCCTATGCCTGGATGAGGACTCAAAAGACCCAGCCTGCAAGCCAGTGCTTTATTTTATAGTCTGATTAAAACAAGAGTAGATTAACATGTGTACAAATGTTCTTGTTTTGGCAACACTTGCTGCACCTCCCACAGCCCATTAGCTATTTAGGAAGTAATTAGGGAGGGCTCCAAGGTCAGGCTTAATTATGGGAGGCGAGCTCTGCCCTCCAGGCTGGGACTTGTTTGTGGCCCTGCCACAGGTCAGCCTGAGGCTTGATCCTAGAGCCGCTCCCTACAGAAAATAATTTAATAATAAATAAATAAATAAATAAATAAATGCAAGAATAAACTTTTGCATGCTCAAAACTATAAACCTACTTTGTCACATCCATTATATCTTTCAAAATGATCACCCCAATAAGTCTATTACCTATCTGACACCATACATAGTTATTACAATAATTTTGACTAAAGTATATACCTTATCCTGTACTTTACATAGTAATTTAATAATAAATAAATAAATAAATAAAATTATGCAAGAATAAACTTTTGCATGCTCAAAACTATAAACCTACTTTGTCACATCCATTATATCTTTCAAAATGATCACCCCAATAAGTCTATTACCTATCTGACACCATACATAGTTATTACAATAATTTTGACTAAAGTATATACCTTATCCTGTACTTTACATACCATGAGTGTTTTCACAACTGCCAGTTTGTACTTTTTAATCCCTTTCCCTTTTCACCCATCCTTCCAACCCTCCTTCTATCAGGTAAACATCAATTGTTCTCTGTATTTTTTTTTGATTAATTAAATCTTTATTGTTCAGATCATTACAGTTGTTCCTCTTTTTTTCCCCATAACTCCCGTCCACCCAGTTCCCACCCCACCTTCCGGCCTCACTCCCCACCCACTGTCCTCATCCATAGGTGCACGATTGTTGTCCAGTCTCTTCCCGCATCCCCCTCTTCCCTTTCCACCCCTAGAATAGAGAGTCCACTCCCTTTCTATGCCCCTGATTCTATTATAATCACCAGTTCATTCTGTTCATCAGATTATTCACTTGATTTTCAGATTCACTTGTTGATAGATGTGTATTTGTTGTTCATAATTTGTATCTTTACCTTTTTCTTCTTCTTCCTCTTCTTAAAGGATACCTTTCAGCATTTCATATTATACTGGTTAAGTG
>NW_006300367.1:3848341-3866266 GCF_000327345.1 Myotis davidii
TTCTGGATGATGTCCGTTCCATCTTTTAGTTGTATTTTTGAAGTGGTTGTTCAAGGCAGAAAACCCCGGTGTTCACCTATGCCGCCATCTTGGTTTCTCCTTCCTGTTCTCTGTATTATATGTCTGTTTCTGTTTTGTTTGTTTATTTTGTTTCTATAGATTTAACATATAAGTGGAATCATATGGTATTTGTTTTTCTGTTCAACTTATTTTACTTAGCATAATACCCTCTAAATTTATCCATGTTTTCATAAATGGTAAGGCTTCATTATTTTTTATGTCTGAGTAACATTTCATTGTTTATATGTACCACCTCTTCTTTATCCATTTATCTATTGATGGACACTTAGATTATTTGCATACATTTGCTATTGTAAGTAATGCTGCAAGAACATAGGGATGCATATATCTTTTCAAATTAGTGTTTTGGCTTTCTTTGGAAAAATACCCAGAAGTGGATTTGCTGGATCATATGGTAGTCCTATTTTTAATCTTTTGAGGAACTTTTATATTGTTTCCCATACTTGCTGCACCAATTTACAATCCCACCACTATACTGTCTTCTATGTCTAAATATTACATTGTATGCATATACCATAATTCTATTAACCAATCAATAAACATTGAGGTTGTTTTGAATTTTTAGCTATTTTGAATAAAGCTGCTATAGACATCTGTTCATGCATCTTTGTGGAGATATCTATTTTTTATTTCTCTTGGGTAAATTTCTAGTGGGATTGCTGAGTCTTATGGTGATGTTTAACTTTGTAAGAAATGGTCAAAGTGCTTTCAAAGTGATCAGACTATTTGGCATTCTCACCAGCAGTGTGTGAGTGGTTCCAGTATCTCTGTATGATTAGTAGCACTTGGCATTGTTTTTGTTTGTTCATTTTTTTATTTTAGTGACTCTAGGTTATTTATAATGTTATTTCATTGATCCTTTTAAGGTGTAAGTAAATTCAGTTTTTGACTACTAAATTTAATTACTTGAGTTAAACTACCTAACATAATCTTCTTTTCTATTCATTCTTTCATTCATTCTTTTACTTTTACTCAGCATGCACCATGAGTTACTTAAAAGTTTACATTCTAAGAATAATATAATGTGACAACTACTAGAAAGAATCAATGACTTCATGAGAATACAGTAGTTGTTCAAAAGATATTTTCCTAATTTTAACTAAGCTAAATCTTAAAAGATGAAAGGGAGCTTGTCTGTTATGTAGGAATAGGAAGGCAATCCAGACAAGTTATGTAGTTATAATCTATTTGACACTTACAGCACAGAAATGTCCAATGGTATTACCATTTTTCAGGCTACATATAGTTAAGTTCAAAGTTGAAGAGTACAGATATTGCTAACTGTTGACCTGGCTCTCTTTATCTGAAATGTTGGAGTCTGGAGCAGTTGAACATATCCTAAAAATGGAATATCCTTCTAATACATATGCCCCTTTTCATATTTCAAAATATTTTTTTTCAAAAAGGAGTAGTTACATAATCTTCTCGTGGCAGTTGAAAGAAATGGGCATTATTCTAATTATCCTTACTTTCTAACTCTTGACATCTGATGTGCTCCGTCTATAATGGTAACAGAGACCTAAGTCACAGAGACAGACCAACATATTTCCTGTACTACATGCTAGCCTTTTAACCATCCACCTGCAGTCTTATTAACTCACTAGTGACCCAGAGCATGAAATCACATGAGACCCAGGACCCCGCCAGCACCGGCAGGGATGCAGCATCAAGCCCCCACAGGCACCACATGGGACTCCCCTGAGTTCCTCCCCATGGCCGGCAATGCGGGACTCCCTTGATGCACCTCCTGGTCAAGTCCCCCCTGACAGCCCCAGGGATGCAGCATCAAGTCCATGCCTACCCACACATGCCTGCCATGCATGCAGCCTCCTGCTGATCGGTCGTTACGGTGTGATGGCATCATGACCATTTGCATATTAGCCTTTTATTATATAGGATTCCAGGGTATATTGACAATTTGAGCCTATGTCAATCTCTTCTCTGCTTGATAATATTTGAACCTTATAGTTATGACCTACTTTTTGAACCTTGTAGTTATGATCCATTTGACACCTATAGTTATGCAATTTAACATAATGGGGCATTATTTATATCTGGAAGTCCCTATCTCTCAATCATGAATACTGAGGAAACACGTCATTGTAGAGGAGTTCGGGTCACTCCTGGCTCAGAACCCTCAGTGACTTCCCATCTCACTTAGTAAAAGCCAACATCTTTGCAGTGGCCCAAGGACTCACATGTTTTAGCCCTTCCTTTCTCCCTGTCCTCCTTCACCTTGTCTTTCAGTTCTCTCCTCCTCCCTCTAACCCTCACATCCTGGTCTCTTATTTTCCCTCTTCCTAAGATTTTGGAATTAGATGTTCTAGCTATAATGCCTAGATACTTGTATCTTTCAGATTTTTACCCAATTTTTACATTTTAGTAAGGCCTATCCTAAGCACTCTATTTAATTGCAATCTAAACTCTTTCATTCAGCTTAACCTGCTCCTATTTTTCACAGCACTGATCCACTATGATTTATTCTATAGATAATAATTTACTATTTGCTGTTTACTGTATGTCTCCCTTTACAAAACCATAACCTCCATTAGGAGCAGGATTCTGTCTATTTTGTTCACTGAGGTAGTTCAGTTAGCTTAATACATTTAATGACGTACATGTAATACTGAAACACTGACCGTCACTTAATAGGTGATTAATAAATTTCAGTTGAAATAATAAAAAAAATAGTAAAATGTATTAGGAAAATAATGTCGTGACATTAAGTTATTAATGTGGAAAAAATAAAAGGAAATAGTGCTGTGACCTCATGTCATTCCAAATGTTAACTGCCATTGCATTAAAGACTGAAATATAGAGAGCAAGACTTTAACAGATTTGAAAGAGGTTATAGAAAAGTAACTTTATTACTGGAAATGGATAGGATTTCCTAAACAAAGCAAAATTATATTAACATAGAATGTAAACTATGTAAAAGAAATAGGTTCCATTAAAATTTAAAAACATATTAAAGAATAAACAGAACAAAATTAAAATCCAAACCACAAAACAAGAAAAATACTATAAATATATCCTGAAACAGGATTATTACTCAAAATATAAAAGGAATTCTTACAAATCTCTGAAAAAAAAAGAAACATAAAATTCAGGAAGCCATCAACAAGGATTTTACAGGAGATGATGTAGGAAGTCCCATAAAAGCATGTAAATAGGCAAACCCAATTGTAGTCTTAAAAGTGCCAATTAAAACAAATTTATATCAATTTAGATGCCAGCCTGGCCAATAAGTAAATAAATATGTAAAATAATAAGTCAGTCCACAGTACATGTTGGCATAAATGCAGAACCAAGGAAACTCTCATACAATGTTATTGGTGGTATACAGGATATGGACTTTAAAAAATATCTGTTACTTAATTATATAAAAAGTAAAGGTTTTGAGTGATGAATAATGTACAATCAATTTTATTCTTTTTTTAAAAAAATATATTTTATTGATTTTTTACAGAGAGGAAGGGAGAGAGAGAGATAGAGAGTTAGAAACATCGATGAGAGAGAAACATCGATCAGCTGCCTTCTGCACTCCTCCCACTGGGGATGTGCCCGAAACCCAGGTACATGCCCTTGACCGGAATCGAACCTGGGACCTTTCAGTCCGCAGGCTGACGCTCTATCCACTGAGCCAAACCGGTTTCGGCAATCAATTTTATTCTTAAAAGTATCAGGAAAAAATAACAATAATAGAAATCTCATTAACTCAAATATCAGAAATTTTAATTTAATGGATACATCTGGCAATTTAACTTATTAACATTAAGAACTGTACTATGTTGGGTATAAATTAGGGTAGAGGAGAAAAGTTTATATTTTCTTTGTGTATCCTTGTTTCAATTGTTATATATATAGTTAAGAGATTATTTTCAAGAATCACATAACCAGGGTTAGAACCTGCAACCTGGTGATATGCCCTAACCAGGAATCAAACCCACCACCTTTTTATAAAGAGGAGGATGCTCCAACCAGCTGAGCAACACTGGCCAGGGCTATAGTTAATTGATTAATAAGACAAGAATATTACTAATAATTTTCAAAATGTTTTATTTTTGTACTTAGACCATAAATTAAAACAATGGATTAATGTATAAAGAAACACAGGTTTTTAAGAAAAATGCTTTGAAAATTTGAATATCAACTAGACAAAATCAGCATATAAACAAAGGTGAAGTTTATTACATCTAATTACCTCATAATGAATCTAATATGTATTTAAAATGAAAGCATAAATAAAAGAGCCAAACCATTTAAAAATTGGGAGTCACTAAATAATTCTTGCATTATATAAGAAATAATACTTGCAATTATAGAATATTTAATTATAAGTTAAAACTGTAGCAGCATACATATATCAACACCTTGTGATGTGCCCCAAACTGTACTCTAGTATAATCTATACCCTGAAACTCTCTTAATGCTAAATAAAATACAATTTGAAATATTTGTGAACTGAGTATTGTAAATATAGCATTACCAAAAGAACAACAATAGGTGAAAGTAATTAATACAGGTGAAAGAAGCAATTGACATATTAGGAAAAAAGTAACACTGAAATTGAGAGAAACAAGATTGTGAAATAGGTAAACGCTTGCACTCGCCACCTCCCACAACCACATTCAAAATTACAGCTAAAATGCAGAACAACCGTCATTCAAACCACCTGAAATCTGGCTGAAGGAAAGTCCTACAACTAGAGAAGTAAAGCAGAAAGCACAGAGACTGGTAGTAGGGTAGAGGTGCTGAACTGGCTAGTCTGACACCCATTTGTGGCATTTTTTTAATTGGGAGGGATATCACCAAGGCCTCCTGTGGGAAGCAAGGGGTCCAAGCCCCACATCTGTCCCCCAGTCCAAGGTTCCAGAGCTGGAAAAAGAAGTCCCTGTAACTTCTGGCTGTAAAAACCAGTGGGGATTGTGGCTGAGGGATAGGGAGTCTACTGTAGTCTCACCTGTTCCTCTTATAGGGTCTGCACACAAACTTATATGGTCTCACTTTCTGAGCTCCAGTGTTGGGCAGCAGCTTTGGGGGAATCCAGAGACATACCAGGAGGAACTGGACTGACATTGGGATAGGAAGTCAGGAATGGCTTTCTCCCAGATAAGGGTGCTCACAGGAGTCATTATTCCTGTGGTGGGACCTCCCCCATCATAGAGCTGGCTGACAGTCATATCTTTGTTTCCATCAGCTTGGCCCTGGTGATTCCCTGAGACCCTGCCCCATCCAATTTGCAGCCCCAACCAAGCTGTTTGCAGGTGCTTTTCCATATGATGGCCTGTCCTGGCTCAGGCTTCAGACTTTGCTAAAATCTCTTAAACAAACAGCAGCTGGAGTCAGTGAGCCTGAAACTTATCAATAAGAGGCCCAAGATCCGACACTGACACCAGCCTGCCTTGCTTCATAGCTTGGCCTTGCCTAGGCATTTCATAGCCCAATACAAGTAGCAGTGACTTGCAGATCTCTTTGTAGCTCCTGCTAGGTGGCCCCAGGCAGTGGCTGCCTATGTACCTCTGAGAGCCAGTGAACCAGGTGGATAGCTGCATACCCTACCAGATTATAACTCTATGAATTCACTAGCAACCCACTCAAGGGGCAGACTCGGTAAGCACCAAAGCCCCACTAAAGCAAGTTCTACTCCATAGGGGTGTCTCCTTCACAACAGCTCTTCCACTGTAGTCTCAGCTAGTCCTCACAACCAATTAGCCTGGAGGTCAATTCCTCCCAAGGATTAAAGACAAAGAATATTAAAAGCAGCTAGAGAAACGCAGTAAGTTACCTACAAAGGAGCACCCATACAACTGTCAGCTGATTTCTCAACAGAAACTTTGCAGGCCAGAGGGAGTGGCAAGAAATATTCAAAGTGATGAATAGCAAGGACCTACAGACAAAATTAATCTCCCTAGCAAAGTTCTCACTTAGTATTGAAGGTCAGATAAAGAACTTCACAGATAAGAAAAAAATAAAGGAGTTCATCACCTCTAAACCAGTATTACATGAAATGTTGAAGGGTATTTAATAACAACAACAAGAAGAAAAAAATGTCAAAAGTATGAGCAATAAAATAATTATAAATACATAAGGATCAACAATTAAATATACAAAATCAAAATAAATGAACAAGAAATGTAATGAACAAAATAAACTGGTGAATAAAATAGAACCAGAGGCATGGAAACATGTAACAGACCGATGAATCTAAGAGGGAAGAGATTAATCAAAGGTCTTATATGCATATACAACCACTCTCATCCCCGTCACTAGCCCCGCATCCCCTAGGGTTCGGCCCTGAGGGGCTGTGGGACTCTGAGACTCAGGGGCATCCTGCAGCCCTGCAGAGCACCAGTTTTAACGCTGAGTCCCCATGGGCGCTGTCATAGGCTCTGACAGGAGGGAGGAGGGAGCCAATACCAGCATCCAGGACTTGGCAAATAGTGATATTAACATGCATTACTTATGGGTACAGACAATAATGTGGTGAAGGCTTGGGACAAGGCAGGAACCAGGTGGAGGGGAGCAATGGGGGGGAAAAGAGAGGCATCTGTAATACTTTCAACAACAAATATTTTTTTTTAAATAATAAAAACAAAAAAGCACTGAAATTGATGAATAAATATAAGTGCACTTTGGAAATTCTCAAGAAAATAGACACACAAAAGATAGAATGAGTAGCAGAAAAGTTGAAAAAATACATAAAACATAGATTAAGACAGAAAGAACAGACAAATACCGTATTTGCCGGCGTATAAGACGACTGGGCGTATAAGACGACCCCCTAACATTTCCACTCAAAATACAGAGTTTGTTATATACTCACCGTATAAGACTACCCCCTCTTCCGCACACCTTCCACACACCAAATAAAAGGTAAAACAATATCAGATTTTATATCTGATATTAAAAGTTCATCAACGACATCTTGGTGCCATGATAGGGATGATAGGGGTTTGACTGGTCGACATTTTCTATGCTGTACTGTACAATGGGGCAGTATTGTGGTTGGCTGTTGGCTGTATACAAAGCCTGATTTGATTGGTCCCTGCTCCCTGTTTGCCCGCCCTGTCACTATAGCAGTCTGGTCCACCCTTGCATCAGCATCTCCCTGGGACCTCACTAGTGCGCAAGTGCGAGCTCTTCAACATTCTAACAGGCACCATGATAGCGCAAAATCGCGAATCTTCAATGCATATGTAAAGAAATATACGGTAACCCGAATTTACCACACTCGCAAAATCGCACACAGCCAACCATACACCCAGTATGGTATCGCGATTCGTGATTTTGCGCTATCATACTGGGTGTATGGTCGGCTGTGTGCGATTTTGCGAGTGTGGTAAAATCGCATAACAGCAAAATCGCATAACAGCCGAGCATACACCCAGCAGCGCTGCTGATGCCTGAACGGTATGTGGAATGAAGTGGGCGGGCATCGGGAGGCCACTATGGCACGGGGCAAGCACTATGGGCAGTCTATCTGAAGTGTACCTGGCGTATAAGACGACCCCCCACTTGGAGGCATATTTTTCAGGGCCAAAAAATCGTCTTATACGCCGGCAAATACGGTAGATTGATGGAGCAGAATAAAGGTGTAGAAACAGCCCTCAATAGTTAACTAATCTTTGACAAAGAAGTAAAGGCAATACAATGGAACAAAGATAGTCTCTTCAATGAAAGCTACTGAAACAACTGGGCATCCAAATGTTAGAAAGAAAGAAAGAAAGAAAGAAAGAAAGAAAGAAAGAAAGAAAGAAAGAAAGAAAGAAAGAAAGAAAGAAAGAAAGAAAAATGAATCTAGAATCACAATTTATCATATTCACAAAAATAGCTCCAAGTGGATCATAGACCTAAATGTAAAATGTAAGACAATAAAACAATAGAAGTCCTAAGAAATAAAAGAGGAGAAAGCATAGATGACTTTGGGTATGAGGATGCTTTTTTAAATAGAGTACCAATGATATAATCCATGAAAAAAAATTGAAAGACAAAATAAAGAGAATTAGAATACAGCCACAAGCTTAGATACAATATTTGAAAAAGACACATCTGATAAAGTACTATTCTCCAAAATATATGGAGAACCCTTAAAACTCAACAGTAAGAAAACAACAACCCTATTAGAATGTGGGCCAAAGACCTGAAAGGACACTTCATCAAAGATATATAGTTAGGCAAAAGATATGAAAAGATACTCCACATCATATGTAACTAGGAAATTACAAATTAAAATAATCATGAAATACTACCACACATCTATTAAAATCCAGAACATTGACAATATCAAATGCTAACAAGGATGTGGGACAGCCAGAATTATCATATATTTCTGGTTGGAATGCAATACTTTATATCCACTTTGAAATATAGTTTTGTAATGAACTTTTATCCAAAGGATCCAGTAATCCAAAGGTATTGAAAATTTATGTCCACACAAAAACCTGCAACTGAATATCATAGCAGGTACCTTTATTGATTATTGCTAATAGCTGGAAGCTGCCGAGATGCCCTTCAATAGGAAAGCAAAAAAATAAGCTGGCACATCCAGAAAATGGAATATTATACAGTGCTAAAAAGAAATGAGCTATCAAGCCATTAAAAGACATGGAGAGACCTTATTGCTAGCTGAACGAAGCCAATATGGACAAGCTGCAAACTGTACAACTCTAACTATATAATATTCTGAAAAAGACAACACTATGGAGAAAAAAAGATCAGTGGTCACCACAGTTTGGGGAGTGCGAAAGGTAAAAAAGCAGAGCACAGAGGACTTTTAGAACAGTGAGAATACTGCGTATGATCTATATATATAAAAGACTTAGTGACTGTTCGACTGGTACCTATGATGCACACTGACCACCAGAGGGTGGACGCTTAACTCACAGGCATGGAAATGTGGAACAGACTGATGAATCTCAGCAGTAAAGGGGAAGTAGGGAGGGCAGGAAGAGATTAACCAAATATCAAATGAATACTAGAGGCCCAGGGCACAGATTCATGCACTGGTGGGGTCCCTTGGCCTTGCCTGGGGGAATCAGGCCAAAACTGGCAGTCTGACATCCCCCAAGAGGTCCCAGGTTGCAAGGGGGCACAGGCCAGGCCAATGGACCCCACCGATGCACAAACCCATACACTGGCCCTTTAGTATTATCTATACTAATAAAAGGGTAATATGCTAATTAGACAAGATAGACCGGACATCTTCCGAACATCCTCCTGGACAAAGCCTCAGTGGCTGCGAGGGCCAAGGAGGGCCAGCAGCTGGCAGTGGCAGCAGCAGCAGGGTGATGGGTGATGGGAGCAGTGCCTTCCCCTGATGGGCCTAGTTGCCTCCTGCAAAGGGAGGCCAAAATGCGACTCAGGCCCGCTCCCCAGGGAGTGGGCCTAAGCCATCAGTAGGACATCTTCTGAGGAGTCCTGGACTGTAAGACGGGGCAGGCTGGGCTGAGGGACCACCCCCAGTGCACGAATTTCCGTGCACCAGGTCTCTAGTAGTATTATAGTGATAGAAAATGTGTTTATATATTGGCTACATGCATAGAATGTACAACACCAAAAGTGATCTCTAAGGTAAACCACAGACCTTAGGTGATTATGACATGTGAGTATAGGTGAATCCTTTCCCCCAAAACTCTACAATTCTGGTGAGTGATGTTAATAATGAGGAAGACTATGTGTGTGTGTTTGTGTGTGTGTGTGTGTGTGTGTTTCGGGAGGGGGTAGCAGGGGATATGTGGGAAATCTTTATACCTTCCTTTAAATTGGTTGTTAAGCTAAAATTGCTATGAAACATACTTTAAAAAAATAAACAAAACTAGAATAAATATACAATTAAATGACAGCAGATACAATAAAACAAAAATATTCAAGAGAAACTTGACATACTAATTAATGGTAAGACATTTTAGAATCTGTATAAAGAAGAACTACTATATGAAAAATATAAAATAAAATATTTTCATTGAAAGAAGAGGTGAAAGTTCTGAAAAAAATATAACAATGAATAAATTAGAAAAAACAAAAAAAATTAAACACCAAGAAGCATTGACAATTGAGTTTTTATGAGTTTGGATCAAATATATATTGTCTTAGTATTTAAGAGTTCCCAAGCACAAAAGTTAGTTTCATAATTTGAAGCTTAAACCTTTCATCACAATCTTACCAAGATATGAAAAATGATTAAAGAAAATATTACACTATTTTATTTAATATTCAACAATCCTAAATAAAATGTTACAAAATAAAATCCATTAATATATTAAAATAATACTCTCTTACCAAGTAATATTCATTCTGGAACAAATTATTCATTATCATAACACCTATCACTATCCTATCTAATAAAAGACTAATATGTAAATTAACCATCACACCCTCACTCCATCACTCCGTCACAAAGATGGCGGTGGCCTCAGAGCTGGAGTGAGCAGGAGGCTTGGTTGCCCCTGGTGATGGAGGAAGCCAAGCTTCCTGCCTGCCCTGGCCAGACCTGAGCTCCATTCAAGACTACAAAGTTTCAATTATAGAAGATAAATAAATCCCAGATACCTGATTCCAGCCTTTGGCCATTGTCAGCCTGAAAACAGCCATCAGTCCCTCACCCAGGCTGGCCAAACTTCCATGGGGTGAGGGTCCCCAACCTCTCCCGCCTCCTCAGCAGCACTAAGGATGTCCGACTGTAGCTTAGGTCTGCTCCCCGCTGTCAAGTGGACATCCCCCGAGGGCTCCCGGGCTGCCAGAGGGAAGTCTGACTGATTGCTTAGGCCCGATCCCCTCGGGAGCCCTGGACATCCCCCAAGGGGTCCCAGACTGCAAGAGGGCACAGGCCAGGCTGAGGGACCCCCCTGAGTGCACAGATTTCTGTGCACTGGGTCTCTCGTCTTACTAATAAAAACCTAGGTGGCCCTCACGCCGTCATACTGTGATGCCCTCATGCCATTACAAGGAGCTACATGCACAGCGGTTGTGTGCATGTGGGCGGAGCTGTGCTTGATGCTGCATGCGCAAGAGCACTGGAGGGAAGTTGACTAGGAGGTGCAACGGGGGAGACCTGCAGGGCACTGGCCCCACTGGCTAAACAGCAGGGCAAAGGGCACCACTTACTACTCCACCTCCACCCGGGAAAAATGAGATTCAGCTCTAGTGTCAGGATAAACCTAGGGTAGTGGAAGCTACCCACACTCCACATCCATCCCCCAGCCTTGACCTGGGGTGTGAACATAACAGAAAACCTCCCTGGTCACTGCCTGGTCCCAGACCCTGAGCTTCTCACCACACAAGAGCAGTGATTTCATTTCCTGACAAGAGCAGTGACCTCACTTTCTGAGGATGGAACCCAACAGAACGTGGAACCCTGGTAGCCAGGCAGCCATGTTTTGAAACAGCTTTTACCTGGCTCATCTGATACAGACATTCCCACCAAGGCATCTTCTGCTGTTTGCCACAGTCATGCTGCCATGATAGGCAAAGAGCCAGCCATGACAGCTTCTTCCACTGCTGCCACCTCTGGCTCTGCAGTCAGCCTTGAAGCCTCTGGGCCTTTTCATGGCGGAACCCAGAGGTAACCCAGGGAGGCCCAGGGTGGTTTTCTTAGAACCAGACAACCACTCTCATCCCCGTCACTAGCCCCGCATCCCCTAGGGTTCGGCCCTGAGGGGCTGTGGGACTCTGAGACTCAGGGGCATCCTGCAGCCCTGCAGAGCACCAGTTTTAACGCTGAGTCCCCATGGGCGCTGTCATAGGCTCTGACAGGAGGGAGGAGGGAGCCAATACCAGCATCCAGGACTTGGCAAATAGTGATATTAAAATATTTCTTCTAATTAAATCCCTTTCAATGTGCACAAATTCATGCACCAGGCCACTATTCATTTATAATACCTTAAGGTCAACAAAGATAGAGCAGCTGTATAATTCTCCTAAGAGACACTGTAAAACCATAATGACATTCAATATCTAATTCTATTTTTTTAAATTCAAAATAGTAATATGTTTTATAACATGATTTTGATAATAATTATCTAAGAAAATAATAGTAACAATAATAATACAGGATGAACATTAATTCAACTTAAATGTGCTAGCCAACCCTATTATATAAGCAAAGTTAAACTAAAAAGATATAACATAAACAAATAGAATAAAATGGCATTATTTAAAATAAATATAATTTCTCATTAAAATAAGCAGAAAATCAAATGCATAACTTATGCATAATTATTATTTTAGTAAGGAGATTAGTTTTAAAGCAAAGATATTAAAATCATTCTCTTCTTGACATATCCTTAATAAGTCAGTGGATAAAAAAATAATAGTAGATAAGAATAAAAATAAAGCCAAAACCGGTTTGGCTCAGTGGATAGAGTGTCGCCTGCAGACTGAAGGGTCCCGGATTCTATTCCAGTCAAGGGCATGTACCTGGGTTGTGGACACATCCCCAGTAGGAGATGTGCAGGAAGCAGCTGATCAATGTTTCCCTCTCATCGATATTTCTAGCTCTCTAGCTCTCTCCCTTCCTCTCTGTAAAAAATCAATAAAATATATTTTAAAAAAATAATGGTAGAAATAGTTTTAATAATAACCAAATTATAATATTTTTATTTATTAAAAATATGTGAGAATACCCTAGCTGGTTTGGCTAAGTGGATAGAGCATAGGTCTGCAGACTGAAGGGTCCCGGATTCTATTCCAGTCAAGGGCATGTACCTGGGGTGTGGACACATCCCCAGTAGGAGATGTGCAGGAAGCAGCTGATCAATGTTTCTCTCTCATCGATATTTCGAGCTCTCTATCTCTCTCCCTTCCTCTCTGTAAAAAATCAATAAAATATATTTTAAAAAGGAGAAAGTTAAAAAAAAGTAAAAAAATAAAATAAAAAGGAGAAAGTGCTTTCTAAAATATATATGTACCGTATGTGCAAGACTTAGAGAGATTTATGTTTATTAGCTTGTCCTCTGAGCACATTCTCTTGAGCCTGCAGCACTGAGACCTCCTCTGGGTTTGGGAGAAAGCTCTAAGTGAGGGGGAGAGCTCCACAGGAGGAGGAAGAGAGAACTGAAATCTGCACATAAACTGGTGGTATGTGTATCTGACTCGTGGACTGAGCATGCTGGGGACAGCAACAGAGAGTCTGGTGGAAAATAGTAGCTGGAAGACTGAAAAGCATGCACAGCGGCTTTGACTGTCATCCACCAAACAGAAGATGATATTTATTGTTTGAATCCCACCAAGTTACAGGAGCAATTCATCCAGCTTCCTATCAAAACCCAGGAAACAGCCCTGACTGGTTTGGCTTAGTGGATAGAGCGTCAGCCTGTGGACTGAAGGGTCCCGGGTTCAATTCCGGTCAAGGGCATGTACCTTGGTTGCGGGCACAACCCCAGTGGGAGGTGTGCAGGAGGCAGCTGATCGATGTTTCTCATCAATGTTTCTAACTCTCTATCTCTCTTTCTTCCTCTCTGTGAAAAATCAATAAAATATATTTTAAAAAAACAACCAGAAAACAACATACTTAATGAGCAAAGAATATATACTACTAGAGGCCCGATGCACAAAATTCATGCAAGAGTATGCCTTCCTTCCCTTAGCTGCCGGCCCCAGCTTCCTTCTGGCACCCAGGACCTGGGCTTCCCTCGTAGCCCCGGCTTCATCAGGAAGGGCGTCTGGTCTAATAAGCATATTACACTTTTATTATTATAGATGCATATAGACTTCCCCAAAAGTACAATCTTCAACATAGCTGCAGTAACAGTATATGAAACAAAGCGTACAGAAGTTCAAGGTTGTCTGCTGGTAATGTACTTGCTTATTTAAACAAAAGCAATATGATTCAAAGAACCAAAATAAGAAGCAGAAGCTCTATGATGTACATAAGATTCATCATAAAATCAAAACAATATACATGAGGAAAAAAAGCATTAAAATACAAACCATAGTTAAGAGAAAAATAGGGACTAAAAATAGATACACAGTTCACACAGATGTCAAAATTATCAGACAAGTACTTTGAAGAACCTATTATAATTATGCTGAATAACATTAGAAAGATGGTAGAATGAATAAACAGATGGTAAGCGGCATCATCATAAAGCAAATGTAATAAAGATCAATTTTGAATTCTAAAATTAAGAATTAAAGTATCTGAAATAAAAGTTCAATGAATTGCTGTAACAGCACATGGATGGCAAAAAAATAAAAGATTCAAGGGACTCAAAGATAGAACAATAGATATAAGGAACCTGCTTCACATAAATAAATAAGATGGAAAAATATGTTGACAGAGCTACAGCTACTTGTAGAATAATATGAAGTTGTATAAGATGTATGTAAACAAAGTTCCAAAAGGAGAGAGAAAGGATAGTGAAAAAGGCAGGAAAAAATATTTGAAAAACATTGTTGAAACTTTCTCAAATTACATGAGGTAAGCAGTTAATACCTCTAAGAATTTCAACAAATCCTGAGCAGAAGAAGATCACTCTGAGACATATCATAGTCAAGATGCTGACAAGTAGAGAGAAAATATTGTTTGAAAAGCATCCTATATAATAAAAGCCTAATATGCTAAGTGTTCAGTCAACTGGTCAGCCATTCAACCAATCAAAGCATAATATGCTAAAAATGTGCTAAGGCCGCTCAACTGCTCATTATGATGTGCACTAACCACCAGGGGCAGACAGTCAACCAGTCAACCAGTTGCTATGATGTGTACTGACCACCAGGGGGTATATGCTCCAAGTGGTAGGTTAGCTTGCTGCAGGGGTCCTGCCTACCGGGACTGGCTGAGATGGGCCAGACACTCCCTGTAGCCCTCCTGCAGTTCCTTCCCCACTGGCCAACCTCTCATGTCCCTCCCTCGCCCTGATTGTGCACCTGTGAGGGCCCTGGGCCTGGCCTGTGCCCTCTCACAATCTGGGACCCCTCAGGAGTTGTTGGAGAGCTGGTTTTGGCCTGATCCTGCAGGCCAGGCCAAGGGACCCCACTGGTGTATGAATTCATGCACCGGGCCTCTAGTATTATATACAAGGGAAAAATGATAAGAATTATGGTCAATTTAAAAAAAAAATAGTTTTATTAATTTTTTAAAGAGAGAGGAAGGGAGAGGGAGAGAGAAAGAGAAACATTGATCACTGCCTCCTGCACACCTCCCACCAGGGATCTAGCCTACTGGGTCATGTGCCCAGCAACCTTCTGGTGCACAGAAAGATGCCCAAACAATTGAGCCACACTGGCCAGGGCTAATGGTCGATTTTTAACAGGAACAATGGAGGCCAGAAAGTAATGAAAGGTCATTTTATTTATCTATTTTTTAAAATTTCTATTGAATTTATTGTTGTGGCATTGGTTAATAAAATTATATTGGTTTAAAGCAGTGGTTCTCAACCTGTGGGTCGCGACCCCTTTGTAAGTCAAATGACCCTTCCACAGGGGTCGCCTTAGACCATCCTGCATATCAGATATTTACATTATGATTCATAACAGTAGCAACATTTCAGTAATGAAGTAGCAATGAAAATAATTTTATGGTTGGGGCACAACATGAGGAAATGTATTTAAAGGGCCAGAAGGTTGAGAACCACTGGTTTAAAGGATACAATTCTATAACAAACCATCTGTACCATATATTGCATCATATGTTCACTCCAAGTCAAGTCTCCTTCTGTCATCTTTTAGTCCCATTTACGCTCTTCTACCTGCCCCATCCTCCTTTACCTCTGCTAATCATCATGCTATTGTCTGTATCTGTGAACATTTTTTTTCTTAATCCCTTTACCTTTTTCACCAACCCCTTCCACTCTGGCAGCTGCCAGTCTGTTCTCTATATCTATGAGTCTATTTCTATTTTGTTTATTTTCATTAGATTCCACATATAAGTGAAATCACATGGTACTTGTCTTTCTCTGACTGGCGTTTTTTACTTAGTATAATAGTCTCCCTGTCCATTCATGCTGTTCCAAAAGGTAATATTTCCTTTTTTTTTCAGCTGAGTAGCATTCCATTGTATAAATGTACCACAGCTTTTTACCCACCTATCCACTCATGAACGTTTAGGCTGTTCCAAATCTTGGCCGTTGTAAATAATGCTGCAATGAACACAAGGGTGAATGTTGTCTTTCGAATCAGTGTTTCAGGTTTCTTTGGAAAATTCCCAGAAGTGGAATCACTGGGTCATAAGGCAGTTCCATTTTTTAATATTTTGAGGAAACTCCATACTGCTTTCCTTAGAGGCTGCACCAGTCTGCATTCCCACCAACAGTGCACGAGGATTCCCTGGTCTCCACTTCCTTGCTAACACTCTTTTCTTTATTCTTGATGTAGGTGTTTATCATTATAAAATTCTGTCTTAGAACTTTTTTTTTTGCAACATCCCATAGTTTTTGGTATATTGTGTTTCCAATTTTGTTTGTTCCAATATTTTGTTTATTTTCCTTTTGATTTCTTCTTTGACCTATTGTTTGTTCAGAAACATGTTGTTTAATTTCCACAGATTTGTGAATTTTCCATCATCCTAATATTGATTTCTAGTTGAAAATCATATTTTTTCAAAAATGATTTTAATCATCTTAAATTTGCAAAGATTTGTTTTATGACCTGCTTTATGATCTTCCCGAGAATATTTGTGTCCACTTGACAAAATTATGTATCTGAGTCTATTGAAAGAATATTCAGTATACACTTACTAGGCACATTTCATTTTAAGTATGGTTCAAGTACAATGTTTCTTGCTTGATTTTTACTGTATGGATGAACCATTCATTGTTGATTTTTACTGTATGGATGAACCATTCATTGGTGAAGTTTTAATAATGTCTATCTTATTCTTCAGATCTGTTCATTTTTATTTAATGTATGTAAATGTTCTGATGTTTATATATACATAGCCACTTACAGGCTATTAATGACTGTTTTTTTCTTATTATTTTTACATAAGGTCATTTTTTCCCCTCTGCTAGAAGTATATTTACTCCTGCTCTCTTTTGCTTTCCACTTTCATGAGATATCTTTTTATATCCCCTCATTGTACACTAGCGAGTGTGTCCTTAAAAATGAAGTAATCCTCTTTTAGGCAGCTTTTAATTGGGTCTCATCTTATTCATCCAGTCACTCTGTCTTTTGACTGGAGAATTCAATTAATTTACATTCACAATAATAATGATATGTAAAGATTTACTAATGCCATCTTAAAAATTGTTTTCTGGCTTTGTTTGTTTTTGTTGTTGTTGTTTGTTTGTTTGCTTTGAGTTCCCTCATTTCTGTTTCCTTCTGTTGCTGACTTTCTCTTTCACTGATGATTTCCTGTGGTGGTATGCTCTAATTTCCTTCTCCATTAGGCTTTTCAAAATACTAATCCATGCACCAATGGAGTTGCTCAGCCTGGCCTATGCCCTCTCAAAATCCGAGACCCCTCAGGGGATGTCGGGGAGCCGGTTTTGGCCAGACCCCTGCAGGCCAGGCCCAGGGACCCCACCCGTGCATGGGCTCTAGTATGCATATAAGATCTTTGGTTAATCTCTTCCCACCCTCGCCCCTCCTCTCTTCCCTCTGAGATTCATCAGTCTGTTCCATGTTTCCATGCCTGTGCATTGAGTGTCTGCCCCCTGGTGGTTATTGTGTGTCATAGTTATCGGATGGTTGGCAGTTCGGCTGGTCGCTTAGGCTTTTATATATATACTAGAGGCCTGGTGCGTGAAATTCGTGCACTTGGCAGAAGGGGGGGTCCCTCAGCCCGGCCTGTGCCCTCTCTCAGTCTGGGACCCCTTGGGAGATAACAACCTGCTGGCTTAGGCCTGCTCCCAGGTGGCAGAGGGCAGGCCCAATCCCTAGGTGCTGCCCCTGGTCGGGCTCAGA
>NW_006300367.1:3867294-3867910 GCF_000327345.1 Myotis davidii
GTCTGCTGGGGGCCTTCCCCCAGCCACACCATGGAGGCTTGGAGCATGAGCCCCTCTATATTGATCTCTCATGCTCCTGGCCTCCACTGCATATTGTACTCTCCCTTGAGCTATGGCCAGGATGAGGGTGCTGCTTGCAAGCCGGGCTTTCCTGCTCCCTGATTGCCATGGTGACCAGGGAGCAGGCCCAGCTGGGGGCTGCCCACAGGCTGGGCTTGCTTTCCTGCTCCCGGATCACATAGAAACTGGGGAGCAGGCAAAATTTGGGGCTGCCCACAGGCCAGGCTTACTTTCCTGCTCCTGGATCCTCATGGCTACTGGGGAGAAGGCGTAGCTGGGGGCTGCCTGTAGGCCAGGCTTGCTTTCCTGATCCTGGATCAGGCCCAGCTTGGGGCTGCCTACAGGCAGCACTTTTCTACTTACTGATGGCCGGATCACCACAGTGACCCAGGGCCCAGTGGCACTTTTCTGCTCTCCAATAGTCATAGGGTCCCGGCTGGGGGCAGGGCTTAGCAGTGTGGGGCTTAGGCGGCACGGGGGTCCTGACTGGGAGCTCAGGTGGCACACAGGGGTCCTGGCCGGGAGCGGGGCTTATGCCCAGCTGCCCAGGCATGCA
>NW_006300367.1:3868060-3875962 GCF_000327345.1 Myotis davidii
CAGGGCTGCACATGGGGCCTGGAAGGCAGCTTTTCCTGTCCCACCCTGCCTGTATTATAGAATAGAGGCTTGGTGCATGGGTGGGGGCCGGCTGGTTTTCCCTGAAAGTGTCCCGGATCAGGGTGGGGGTCCCGCTTGGGTGCCTGGCCAGCCTGGATGATAGGCTGAAGGCTGTTTGCAACTGGTCAAACCCCCTTCAGGGTGGGGGTCCCCATTGGGGTGCCTGACCAGTCTGGGTGAGGGCCTGAGAGCCGTTTTCAGGCTGGAGGGCAACTTAAGCTCCCAGCCTCTCCTTTTGTTTTTTTATTCTGGGGTTTATTTACCTTCCATAGATTTCACTGGAGCTGAGAACCAGCTCCAGCTCTGAGGGTTGAAAGCAGGTTTCTGGGTCTGTTTGGCTGCTCAGAGACTGGCGGCAGGCCGGGAATGTTGGCTTCCTCCATCACTGGAGCAAGCAAGCCTCTTGTTCGCTTCAGCTGTGTGACTGCCAGCTGCCATCTTGGTTGGCAGTTAATTTGCATATCCTGCTGATTAGCCAATGGGAAGCGTGTCGGGGTTATGGTCAATTTGCATGTTTCTCTTTTATTAGATAGGATAGATTTTATAAATGTAATAGTTCATTTTACTCTTATAACAACTTGACTTTGATTGTATATAAAAAAGCTACTTCTTTCCCTCTACCTTTTGTTTCTAATGTCAAACTTGCCTACTTTTATATTGTGTTTCTATTAACAAATTATTTTAACCATATTTATTTTTAGTACTCTTGTTTGTTAACCTTAATACTGGAGTTCAGTGGTTAACACTCTACCACATTATTTTATTAGCATATTCTGAATATGACTATATGTTTATCTTACCTATGTAATTTATATTTACAAATGTTCTCATATTTCTATTGGTATGTTTTCATTTCAGCTTGAAGAACTCAGTTTAGCATTATATAAGGCAGGTCTAGTGGTGGTGAATTCCTTCAGGTTTTTTTGTTTGTTTGTTTGTTTGTTTTTTTTTGTCTGAGGAAGTCTTTATCTCAGCTTTAATTCTGAAGGACAGCTTTTCCAGTAAATATATTCTTGATTGAAAATTGTTGTAGTTGCTATTGGTTATTCTTTTAAGCACTTTGAATATATCTTCCCACTGTATCCCATCCAAAATGGTCTTTGCTGAGAAATGAACACTATCTTTATGGGGGGTACCTTTGCAAGTCATTTTTTTTTTTTGCCTTACTGTTTAAGATTCTCTTTTTGACTTTGATTTATTATAATGTATCTTGGATAGGACCTCTTTAAGTAGATGATGTTTGGTGACTTGAGTTTTATGAACTTGACTATCCAAATTTCTTTCTAAATGAGATCTTTTCAGACATTATGTATTTAAGTAAGCTCATACACAAATTGTGTTTTTTTTTTAATTGTCCCATATATCACATAGGCATTCTACACTTATTTTTATTTTTATTTGTGTTCCTCTGGTTGGATATTTTCAATTGATTTGTCTTTAAGCTCAGTTATTTTTGGTTCTGCTCAGTCATCTTGTTAAAGCTCTGTGTTGAATTCTTCTATTTATCCATTGTATTCTTTAGTTCCAAAATACCTTTGTGTTTCTTATTTTATAGTCCAACATTCCTATGTGTGTGTTTTTTTTATGTTTTCTATCTCTTTGCTGAACTTCTCATTTTGTTCTTGGATTGTTTACCTGATGTTTTAAAATTGTTTATCTCTTATAGTTTTTTGAGCATCTTTAGTGTAATTATTTTTAATCTTTGTCAGCTAATTTATTTGGTCTAGCTACCAGAAGCTTACTCTATTTCTCTGGTGGAGTAATGTTTTTCCAGTTATTTTTAATCCCATTACCTTTCAGTAGGTTTCTGTGCATTTGAAGAAGTAGTAATCTCTTCCAGGCTTTATGTAATGACTTTGATTTGGTGAGTTTTACCTACCAGTGGGGCATGCTATTGCATGATCTGACCACAGGGCTAGTATTGCTGTACACTAAGTGCAGCAAATCCAGGGGTGTGTGATGTTTCTTTAGTTCAGCTTCTGGAGTTAGCAGCATTGACAGCTGTGTCAATGGCAAGCAATGAAGGACATCCACAGTGGCTGTAAGGGCTGTTAGGTTCCATAGTGGCACCTCTAGGTCCAATGTCTACAGGCCAGGGCTGGCATCTGTGGTGGCTGGTACCAATGGTGTGTACACATCCAGCTGTGGGGGTTAGTTGCAGGTGTGTGTGCAGTGGCAGGGGCTGGTTGCAGACTCACATGTAGTGGTGGGGGTCCTGGCTGTTGGCATATACTACCATGGTTGCTGGGTTTCATTTCAGGTTCATGGCACAGGTGTAGGGTTGTAGTTTGTGCAGGTGCACTGCTGGAGGAGTGAGCTACACGTGAGCAGAGTGGTTCATGTTAGTGAAAGAAGACAGGGCTTGATCCAAGGCCACAAACAGCTGTGAGGGCTCTCACTGTTATGTATGCTCTCCTGTGGCCACCCAGTCTTCCCTGAGCATGGACACAGCAGTGGGAGCTGGTGATGAGCATCAGGCCAGTGACATGCAAGTGTGAAGCTGGGGGCCCAGCCCTAAGCACTCACAGAGTAGAGAGGGTCCACTGTAGAGACCTGGGTGGTGTCTGACACACACACAGCTTGCAGAGGCCTGGACTGCCTGTCAGTCCTGCTCTTCCTTTCCTGGTGAAGGGAATGTTTTCTCACCGAGGAGTTTCCAGGTAGCACTGAGCAGTGTCAGCTTGGGTGATGGGATGATGAAAGTAAAATGACACCATTCATCCTTCCCTTTCAATGAAATAATTATCAGGATTCTTGTTGTGCAGTTGCAGAAGTTTCCTAAGTGGACGCCAGAGCTCTCTCAGGCTAATTTCGTTCATGTATAGCTGTCTAATGTTGGGGGAGGGGAGGAATAAAGGCTAGGGTCTTCTTCGTTTGACAGAGTTATGTTAAACAGGTGATGTCATCTCTGTTTAACACTGGATAATGTTTGTCAATATTTAACAAAATGCCTGACAAATGGAAAGTTATAAGACGTTCAAATGCTATTAGTATTTCCATTGCTAATGCTTTATCTCTTGATTTAGCAAAACATCCACAGACAATCTTCAAGGGATGTTCTCCCCACACCCCATCAGAAATTAAGCCATTTTAACCCCTGTGCTGTCTCTACAGGTAAACTACTAACTTCCCTCTATCAGACCTGAACAGTCTAACTCAGAGTGTGTGTTTGATTTTGTTTTAGATATGTTATGATGTTACTATTTTGACCTAATAACCTAAGAACCAAAGTATTATTTTATATGTACTAACTTCAAAACACTAGCAAACTGAATTAGAAACATATGGGTTAATATGTAAGCAGCATTTACTTAGTAAGAGGGAATCATGGCAATGATTCTGAATAGTCTGACTTCAAGTCTGATAGAGGGAAATTAGTAGTTTACCTGTAGTGACAGAACAGAGGTTAAAGTGCTTAATTTCTGATGGGAGGTGGGGAGGACATCTTTTGAAGATAATCTGTAGATGCTTTGCTAAATCGAGAGGGAAAGCATTAGCAATAGAAATGGCAATGTCTAAATTAACATAAAGTAATTATAATATTACATACAGGAATAGTATCATATTTGTTTCCACTATTATTAAAGGTACATTGTGGTGAAACTTAGCTATGAAGATAAAAAGGTTGATAATATCTCCCAGAGGTGAAAGCATGGAATAAATTAAATATATATTTTCATTTTGTAAAGCAGTTGTTCTCAACCTTCTGGCCCTTTAAATACAGTTCCTCATGTTGTGACCCAACCATAAAGTTATTTTCATTGCTACTTCATAACTGTAATGTTGCTGCTGTTATGAATCATAATGTAAATATCTGATATGCAGGATGGTCTTAGGCGACCCCTGTGAAAGGGTCGTTCGACCAAGAAAGGCATTGAGACCCACAGGTTGAGAACTGCTGTAGGTAAGGTGATATTTGAATGGAAAACATTGCCATAACCTGGAAGATTTGTTTATGAGAAAGTTTATCTCTCCAGTATGCAAAATAAAGAATGTTCGGGATTTTTTCTTTAAAATATGAATAACAATTCTTTAAAAAAAATCTATTTCACTTGAGTAGCAAATATTTTTGCTTTAGACTCTCTGAACAAGAATTTTTGGCTCTTAGCATATCTTTTGCTTCTTTGGATTTACAAATTATTGACACAATGTATATTCTCCAGTGACCAGCTCGTGGCCAGCTTCCTCTTGTGCCTTGTCCCTTGTCAAAGGAAAGTGCTTTGCTTTGGTGATGCTCATAGTTGGCATGTGCAATGTCTGTCCACTTAACTTTGTATTCCTTGACATTTGCTTATTTTACTTTTTCCTTCCCCCCACCTCGCCCCCCGCCCCACCACTACTTCTATATGCTCACCAGTGTCAGGCCCATGTTGCAATACTCTTCACCTGGCAGGCTAATTGAGATATGTGCAATTAAAATCTGATCCATGGAGCTCCCATTTGGGGAGCTTCTTCCCCATCACATAATCAGCTTCCTTTGTTTGGCCTTATCTTTCACTTACCTGTCCTTTGGTCCTATTCCATCTGGGATCCATCAGCCACCCAGAGTCTGCATATTTTAATAGTGTTCAATGAATCTCCATCCATTATGCATGAGCTTTCTTTTTATCTGCTTTATGTTATTATGCTTATGATGTGCTACCACTGCTTTGTAGAATGCATGTTTGATCTGCTCTCCCAGTAGTTGTCGATCAAATGCGTTGTCTGTCACTGAACATTTAGGCCATGTGTTTATGCCAAGTGATTTCCATTTAGAATATAAAAGTGAACAGAAAGCCTATTTGAAACAAGTTTATCTTAAGGAAAATAAACTGAGGTCACTGTTTTTTATAGTTAAAGAGAAAGTTGATCATCTAGTAGGCATTTTGTCACTAGTAACTGAAGCTGTGTCTATAATTGCCTGAGTTTTCTTTCATCCCCTTTGAAGAAATGGCATAGTATGTATATAAAATCTTCAAGTTATTAAGAGATAAGTTCTTCCTCAATATAAACGAGAGCATATGTCATATTCAATCTCATCTTGTTAGTTTACAAGTTCCATGCATGTGTCCAGTTCATGAGAATTATGCATTGCTGAAATCAAATATAAATACATGTTTAAATGCTTGCCTTAATAGCAAGTATGTTGCAGGTAGCTCAGTTGG
Source organism: Myotis davidii (assembly GCF_000327345.1). NCBI lineage: Eukaryota > Metazoa > Chordata > Mammalia > Chiroptera > Vespertilionidae > Myotis > Myotis davidii. Next base: position 3,873,265 of record NW_006300367.1, read on the forward strand.
TTAGAGTGTCATCCTGGCATGCCAAAGTTTCATGTTTGATCACCAATCAGGGCACATACAAGAATCAAGCAATGAATGCATCAATAAGTGGAACAACAAATTGAAGTCTCTTTCTCTCTCTCTCTCCCTCTCTCTCTCTCTCATCAATCAATAAAAAAATTAAAAATAGCAAGAATGTTCTGTATGAATATAAGAAACCCTGGACTTCTGGACATGTAGGGACCATTATTTCAAAGAAACATTCTTGCTGTCCACTAATCACCTTTATTTCGTAATAGAGGCCCAGTGCACGAAAATTCATGCAATGGGGGCGGCGGGGTGTCTCTCAGCCCAGCCTGCTCCCTCTCACAGTCAGGGAGCCCTCAGAGGACTTCCTACTGATGTCCTCCCTCTGCAGGAGGTGACTAGGCCAATCATGGAAAGGCACTGCCCCCATCACCCTGCTACTGCTGCAGCTGCTGGCCCTAGGCCCTCACTTCTTAGTGCTGGTCCCGCGCCCCCCCCCGCCCCCTGGTGGGTGGGTTGGGGGGCGATTTGGAGCCAGGCCGGCTCGGGGTGGGGCTGTGGGAGGTTGAGGCACAGCAGGTCGCACCCCATCCAGCCTCTACAGAGGTGTGGCACCAGGACCAGGCCAGCGCTGCTGCCTCTGTGGAAGGGGCATCACTGGGACCTGGACCATGCAGCCCCCTCTCCCGCTGCCTCTGTGGAAGGGGCCCCGGTGCTGGACCAGCCCGTGCCGAGGCCTCTCCCACGCCACCTCCACTCCCACTCTGGTGGCAGCACCTCTCCCACTCCGCTGGCCCCGCAGCCACTGTTACTTTGTCCAGATGGATGTCCGGAAGACGTCCAGTCTAACTAGCATATTATCCTTTTATATAGCTTACTTTAGTCAGTTAAAGAGAAAAGAACATACTTAATCTAAAACAAACAAACAAACAAAAAACTGGCCCTGAGAGGGATCCTAGGGGGCCTTACTGGAGAAGGGAGGAAAAATAATAGCAATTAACAGCAATATTGATTGGTTTATTGTCCAATAAGTATCCAATTCTCTTCATGAGTATTTTATTTATTTTTAAATATATTGTTATTAATGTCAGAGAGGAAGGAAGAGGGAGAAAGAGATAGAAACATCAATGATGAGAGAGAATCATTGATTGGCTGTCTTCACCACACTATTGTCTATGTCCATGAGCTAAGCATATATGTACTTTGGCTAATATCCTCACCTCCTTTTTCCAGTCCCCCAACACCTCTCTCTCTCATTCTGTTCCCATGGCTCTGTTCTATTTTGTATGTCGGTTTATTTTGTTCATTAGAATCCGCACAGTAGTGAAATCATATACTATTTGTCTGTCTCTGACAGGCTTATTTTGCTTAGCATAATAATCTCTAGGTCCATCCATGCTGTTACAAAGGGTAAGAGTCCCTTATTTTTTACAGCTGCATAGTATTCCATTGTGTAAATGTACCAAAGCTCTTTTGTCCACTCATCTATTACTGGGCACTTAGTCTGTTTACAGATCTTGGCTATTGTAAATAATGCTACAATGAAATACGGGTGCATATATCCTTTCTGATTGGTGCTTCTTGGGATATATTCCCAAAAGTGGGATTCTTAGGATTCTTAGGATATATTCCCAAAAGTGGGATTGCTGGGTCATAAGGCAGTTCCATTTTTAATTTTTAAGAAAACTCCATCCTGTTTTCCACAATGGCTGCACCATTCTGCATTCCCACCAGCAGTGTACTAGGGTTCCCTTTTCTCCACACCCTTGGCAGTACTTGCGGTTTGTTGATTTATTGATGGTAGCCATTATAGCAGGTGTGAGGTGATACCTCATTGCAGTTTTAATATGCATCTCTCTGATTATTAGTGACATTGAGAATTTCTTCATATGTCCGTTGGACATCTGTATGTTCTCTTTGGTGAAGTGTCTATTTAGGTACTTTTCCCATTTTATAATTGAACTAGAGGCCCGGTGCACAAAAATTTGTGCACTCGGGGGAAGGGGGGGTCCCTCAGCCCGGCCTGTGCCCTCTCGCAGTCTGGGACCCCTCAGGCGAGAACAACCTGCTGGCTTAGGCCGGCTCCCGAGTGGCAGAGGGCAGGCCCAATCCCGAGGTGCAGCCCCTGGTCGGGCTCAGAGCAGGGCCTATTCGGGAGTTGGGGCGCCGCCCACTATCATGCACAGACCAGGGCAGATTGGGAGGGTGTGATGCCACCCTCAGTCACGCTCAGGGTAGGGCCAATGGGGGGGTTATGACTCTACCCAGTCGCACACAGAGCAGGGCCCGTGGGGGGGGGGGGGTTGGGGCACCGCCCCCTGTCACACTCACGGTAGGGCAGATCAGGGGGTTGGGGCACTGCCCTCTATCACCCACAGAGCAGGGCCGATCAGGTGATTGGGGCGCCGCCACTCTCATACTCAGGGCAGGGCCAATGGGGGGGTTATGGCTCTACCCAGTCGCACACAGAGCAGGGCCCCTGGGGGGCAGGGGAGGGGGTTAGGGCCCTGCCCCCTGTCACACACAGAGCTTCAGGGCGATCAGGGGGTTTGGGCGCTGCCCCCTGTCACGCTGATCCCGGTGCCTGGAGGCCTCGCGGCTCCACTGATTCCGGTGCTGGGAGGCATATTACCCTTTTACTATATAGGATAGAAGCCTGGTGCATGGGTGGGAGCCAGCTGGCTTGCCCTGA
>NW_006300367.1:3875982-3888902 GCF_000327345.1 Myotis davidii
CACTGGGAACCTTGGAGTCCTCCATCACTGAAGCAAGCAAGCCTCCCTGTTCACATCAGCTGCCTGGCTGCCAGCCCCCATCTTGGCTGCCAGTTAATTTGCATATCTTGCTGATTAGCCAATGGGAAGGGTAGTGGTCGTACGCCAATTACCATGTTTCTCTTTTATTAGTGTAGATTGTCTTCCTGTTAAGTTGTATAAGTTCTTTATACATTTTGGAAATGGGCTTATAATCAGATGTAGCTTTGGAAAATATGTCCTCCCATACAGTGTTTTTTGTTTTCTGTCGTGTTTTTTTTTTTTCATTTTGATGCTGATTTCTTTTCCGTGCAGAAGCTTTTCAGTTTGATGTAGTCCCATTTGTTTATTTTTTAAACCTTTCTTAAAATTGATGTTAAACAGAAAGGAAGGGGGAGAGATAGATAGATAGATAGATAGATAGATAGATAGATAGATATTTGTTGTTCCAATTATTTATGCATTCATTGATTGTTTCTTGTATGTGCCCTGATGGAGGATTGATCTGGAACCTTGGTGTATCAGATGATGTTCTAACTAACTGAGCTATCAGGGCAGGACTTGCCATTTTTCAATATTTTTTATTTATTTCCCTTGTCTTAGGAGATATATTGGCAAAAAATATTGCTAGACTTTTGTCTGAGATTTTACTGTTTATGCTTTCTTCTAGGATTTTTTATGGTTTCCCAACTTACATTTAAGTCTTTTATCCATTTTGAGTTTATTTTTGTGTATGGTGTAAGTTGGTGGTCTAGTTTCATTTTTTGCATGTACCTGTCCAATTATCCCAGGACCATTTTTTGAAGAGACTGTCTTAACTCCATTGTATGCTCTTGCCTCCTTTGTCAAATATTAACTGATCAAAAAAAAGTAGGTTGATATCTGGGCTCTCTGTTCTGTTCCAGTGGTATATATGCCTGTTCCCGTGCCAGTACTAGGCTATTAAAAAAAAAGACATATATTTTTATTGATTTCAGAGAGGAAGGGAGAGGGAGATAGAAACATCAATGATAAGAATCATTGATTGGCTGTCTCCTACATGCCTCCTACTGGGGATCCATCCTGCAACCCAGGCATGTGCCCTGACAGGGAATCGAACCCTGATCTCCTGGTTCATAGGTCAATACACAACCACTGAGCCATGCCGGCTGGGCCAGTATCAGGCTGTTTTGATTACAATCCTTTGCAGTATAGTTTGCTATCTGGTGGTGTGATAGCTTCACCTTTTTCTCCTTTCTCATGATTTCTGAGGCTATTCAATATCTTTCTGGTTCCATATAAATTTTTGGAATATTTGTTCTAGGCCTATGAAATATGCCATTAGTATTTTAATAGGAATTGAGTTGAATCAATTGATTTTTTAAGTTAGTATCCACATTTTAATCATGTTAATTACTACTACCATAAACATGGTACATATATGCTTCCACTTGTTTGTATTTTCCTCTATTTCTTTCTTCAGTATCCTATAGTTTTCTGGAGTTTACCACCTTGGTTAAGTTTTTTCCCAGTTTTGCTGGAATGGTAAATGAGATTGTTTTCTTGGTCTCTCTTTCTAATAATTGATTATGGGTGTATAAAAATGCCACAAACTTCTGAATATTAATTTTGTCTCCTGTTACATTTCCAAATTCATTTATTAGATCTAATAATTTTTTGGTGGAGTCTTTAGGGTTTTCTATGTACAATATCATGGTATCTGCAAATAATGACAGTTTTACTTCCTCCTTTCTAATTTGGATGCCTTTTATTTCTCCTTCTTGTCTGATCCCTCTAGCTATGACTTCCAGAACTATGTTGAATAAAAATGGTGAAAGCAGATTTCCCTGTTTTGTTCCCAGTCTTAGAGGAAATGCTTTTATTTTTTGCCCATTGAGTATAATGTTGACTGTAGGTTTATCATATATGGCCTTTATTATGTTGAGGTATTATCCCTCTATTCCCACTTTGCTGAGTGTTTTTATCATCAATGGGAACTGGAATTTGTAGATTTTTCTGTATTTATTGATATAATCATGTGATTTTTATCTTTTGTTTTGTTTGTGTGATGTAGCACATTTATTGATCTTTGAATATTGTACTAACCTTGCATCCCTGGAATAAATATCACTTGGTTCTGATGTATGATGTTTTTAATGTATTTTGAATATGATTTCCTAATATTTTGTTGAGGATTCTATGTTCATCGGGGATATTGGTCTATTCTTTTTTTTGTATAATCCTTGTCTGGCTCTGGAATTAGAATAATGTTGGTCTTGTAAAAAGAGGTTGGAAGTGTTCCTTCCTCTTGGATTTTTTGGAATAGTGAGAAGGCAAGCCGAGAGCAGATAACCCTCCCCTTACTTGTTCCACCTTGGCTTCTGTAATCTCACTTGCTTCTTGCATCAGCCAATGGCCCAGGCTGCCACTTGTGTGGAAAGACCCCCAAATACCTGGTAGCTTATCACGTTTAAAAGAAGATTAGAACCCAGACTCGGGGCTCAGCCTCTGGAGGGGACTCTGCTGAGCCAGCACCGGTGCAAATAAAACAGTTCTTTTCTGAACCCCTGAGTGCATATGTTTTGTGGCTTCCTGCCAGCCTGATTTCTGCCATAACAATAGTTTGATTTTGCTATTCATATTGAAAGGTTACTTTGCTCTGAAACCACAAACAGAAACATTGCCTGAGTAATAAATCAGTATTTATTAAGTACGTATTCTCCATGTAAAGTAAGAGGACAGAAAAATTAAACAGTCAGTCATTCCTGAAATGTATGGTGGTGAAGAGTAGCATCAGGCCTGAAAGCGGTGCTTCTTTTCTGAGGTCAAGAGACCTCTCATATAACCCATCCACAACCCTGCTCCCTGGGCACCCATTTCCAGCACCTCTGGCCCCTGCTCTAATAATTTCTGGCATTCTCCATGCTGCTCTCTGCCTCCAGGCCTCTGCTCATGCTATTCTGGATGCCTAAAAATCCCTTCCCAAGATTTGTTTGTGGGAGGACCTCTCTTGAAAGTACGAAGTGGAAATCAAAATCGCAAATATCATTGAATTTATCATGTAAGGAATATTCCAAAGTATGTAAGGAATATTTCAAAGTATTTTGGCACCCTTCCCTCTGGGAGTATGACAGCTTTTCATTTAAAAATTAAAATAAAATAAAAAACTCTTTAAGATTTATATAAATAGATTAGAGAAAGAGGCCTTTTCACTCCTAAAATCCCACCCATCAGAGATAGTCATTACTGACAGCTATGTATCTACTCATTTGCCTGGCTATCTTCATAACAGAGTGAATGGGTATCACCTTCACCATGAAGGTTTTCCCCAGCCTAAATTTCTTATTCCTCTGGGTTCCCATTTTTAGCTGTGCATACTCGTCGTATCCCATGCAATAATATAGCAACGGCATTGGTTTCCAGATAAAAATCAAGGCTGAGATCATGCATATTCACTTTTCTGTCATGTGAATTGAGCACAGCTATAGGCTTACAGTAGATGTTTAAAAAGGCTCTTCAAACTAAGCTCAGTTGATATGGAAAGTTTTATTCTATTTATGCTGTGCAATTTAATTCGGAGAACTTCGGTTAAAATCTCCTGGAAAATGTTAGCAGTCTTTGTGAATTCACTTCCTCATAAGCCAAGTCAAAGTCCTGCCCAGCCCTGCTGGTCACTATTATCATCAAAGGAAAGGTGTAACAGGAGAGACATGAGAAATCAGGGCAATAATTCAGGCCAGTACAATGATTACTTTATTTTTTTAATTTTATTGAGTTTTTATAGAGAGGAAGGGAGAAGGATAGAGAGTTAGAAACATCGATGAGAGAGAAACATCAATCAGCTGCCTCCTGCACACCTCCTACTGGGAATGTGCCCGCAACCAAGGTACATGCCCTTGACAGGAATCGAACCTGGGACCTTTCAGTCTGCAGGCCGACGCTCTATCCACCAAGCCAAACCAGTTAGGGCTACAATGATTATTTTAAAAATAAAAGTTTAGAGAGGAATGCAGAAGGACATTGGCTCCATGGGGAAATTATCAATTATATCTCAAAACATCTGGCTTTTATTAGTAATAGCCAAGCTCAAACAGCCTCTGCAGCCCCCTCTACCGCCATGATACCCCGCCCAAGTTGTCTGTTTCGCCCACGTTGTCTGTTTCAAGGTCTCACCTGCCCTGGCCTTGCACAACTTCTTCTTCACTCACGCTGTCTCCATTGCTTGGGATGTCCTCTCTATTTGAGGGTCAAACTCCTCCTCAAAGATCCAAAGCAAAGTCTACTTCATTTGGGAAAGCAGATATTCTGTTGTTCTATGAACATACTACACATTCTGCTACAATTCATTTTGACTTTTGACATTACTAATAATGTTTCCTGTATGTATTTACCTGTCTCTGTACTTCTGTCTGTCTTACTTCCTAAATTGATTATAAATCCCTTGAGGGCAAAAGCAGTTCTCTTAGTTCTGTCTCCCCAGTGCTGGCAGCTCAGGCCTGAACACAGCCCTGCTTGGTTGGTTCACTAACCTCCCTGGAGGCTCATTTCAAATTAGTTCATTTTCAAATTGGCCTCATTTTCCTGATCCTTTTTTTCCCTTTCCATCTTGATGCTCAAGTTCTCCAGCGCTCAGACCACCTTTGTTCTTTCCCTTCTCTATTTACAGAACCTTACTTGTGATACCATCCCATCTCATGGTTTAAGAGGCTGTGAAAATGCCCCTTTATCTCAAATATGTGTTCCCACTGCAGACCTCTCCCCTGCCACTCAGACTTGTATCTCTGCTGTTTCACTGACACTTTACATGATGCCGGGTAGACATCTCAAAACTAGTATGTCCATAACTGAGTTCTTGCTCCTCTTTCGTGTATGGAAATGGACCTTTCCAATTCAGTAAATGGTGAATCCATCCTTCCAGTTGCACAGGGAAATAAAAAAATTTTCAGAGTCGTCCTTGATTCTTCTATTTACCTCTTACCCCACATTAAGTATTCTATTGACTCTATCTTCAAATATCCCAAATCTGAACATGTTGTACCATGCTTATTGCTGCCACCTGAATCTGGTCCTTCAGCATCTCTCATTTAGGTTCAGCTACAGCAACCAATGAGCCCTTCTACCCCCTCTTTCTTACAGTCTATTTTTAACACAGCATTGTTTAAAAGCATAAGATTATTCATGCTGCTTTTCTTCCCAAAATTCTGCAGTGGCTCTGTGTTTGCCTAACCTAGTGTTTGTTTTCTGTATCAAAGCCAAAATATGTACAGGTCCTCACAAAACCTACCCTACTTGACTCTTCTCCCTCACCTAGTGTCTCTTCAATATGAATTTTTTTCTACTCTAACTCTGTTCCAGCCATGCTGGCCTCCATGGGAGTTCTCAAAAGTGCCTCCTATATCTGACACTGGATGTTGCCTCTACTTGGAAGGATCTCTCTCTCGGGTATCATTGTGCCTAACTTTGAATCTCTAATGTGTTTGTGCCAGTGCCACCTACTTAGTGAGACATGCCTTGACCAATATATTTAAAATTACACTCAATCTCCCTGTATAATATTCTCAAACACTATTCTGTTGCTCTCTTTGTTTCTCCACAGCATGCATCACCAGCTAATGCAGCGGTTCTCAACCTGTGGGTCGCGACCCCTTTGGGGGTCGAACAACCCTTTCACAGGGGTCACCTAAATACATCCTGCATATCAGATATTTACATTATGATTCATAACAGTAGCAAAATTACAGTTGTGAAGTAGCAACGAAAATAATTTTATGGTTGGGGGTCACCACAACATGAGGAACTGTATTAAAGGGTCGCGGAATTAGGAAGGTTGAGAACCACTGCTCTAATGTACTAACCAATTCTCAACTTCCAGTATTCATTCTTTATTGATCTGTTCTATTACTAGGCTGAAAGCTTCACAAGGGCAAGGCATCATTGATATTTTGCTCAGTGATGTAGCCTAAGGACCTATAACTATGGCAAATAAGTAGCACTTTCTTAAAAGTGTTTTTAATGAAAGGAGTTGTAAATATGTTGTATTAAATCTGTATCCCTTGCCATTTTCCTTTAGTATGTTGTTAATATTACTGAAACAGGAATTAGTTTAATTCTGCTCAAATTAGTCCAACAAATCTCTTTGAAGCCTTACTATGTGTAGATATATTTGGTTCTGATTTCAAGCTTTGCTGGAACTATCCTAGTGATAAGAGAGACATGCAAATAAAGAACATATAGCAGAAGAAATTGGGCTAAAATGTAGATCTAAGCAAAGATATAGAGAAAAGGACGTTTAATCCCAATGATGATGGCTGGCTGGAGAGCACATCAAGTGCAGACAGCGTATAAGAACAATACAAGTTTGACACTGGAGAAAAGAGAGAGGGGCTTTGTAGGGAAGGGGATGGCATGATTGCAGACCCACTTGAGGCAGGCCTGGCACATGATTAGCAGTGGTAATAGGGCAGGCTCCGCTGGAGACGTAGCACAAAGGAGCTGATATAAAAGGCCCTCTGTTCCATGCTAAGGCATTCATGACTTAATCTGTAGTCAGTCAGGAAAAACGGCTGCTTTCAAAATTAAGGATGAGAAGTGAAGTCTCCCATTTAACCTAGGAGTGAAAGTCTGTTCACAGCAGCTTCGCACAGTACGAGCAAGTTTGCCCTGTTAAATTGGGTTTATGTCTCTTGACTCCTTTCCTTCATTTGGATCTGAGAATAGATCAGGCTGGTGTGGTCTTCATATGCGCTGCAAAATTAAGTTTGTTAATTAGAAAAATGGATTTGTTATGAGAAGACATGAAGCCATTAGCACACGTATCAAATGGATCAGAGGGATTTTAGACTTTTCTTCCCACCTCACGTTGCCCACTAATTACTTCTTATCTTGCTTAGAAATTACTCTCCCTCAGGTCCCTAGACATAAGTTCAATTAAGCATCACATGATACCAATTTCAAAACTTGGAAACCTGTCCAGGTAGCCGTTGACTCTGGCTGGCTTCCCCTCCGCTCAGGGATTGCAGAGCTAGAGAGGGACTTCTGTGCCCGTGGAGCCCCAGGCAGAAGGAAGAACAGGCTTGAGATGCAGTAGACTGGGCCAGCTGCCCGCCTCTGTGAAGAAGAGCTGCACAGAAGAGCTGTGGAAACTTAAATAGTTGGGTTGAATGTGCGCTTCAATCTATTTATTCTCATAAGGAAATGGTGCGAGTCTTGTGTGCAGTTTGGGATGCTGAGAGAATAGGTACAGAGCACACACACCAAGCCTCTCATGACTTCCCTCCAGTGGAAGCCTGGCTTGTTCTGAGGCAGGCAGCTTGGCCATGTTTGTAAGAACAGGGGTAGGTATATAACACACAGGCTGGTTTCTCATTTTTTTGTTTCATGCTTTATTCTGTATCTTCACAATTGCCTTTGAAATCATCCTAAAGCAAATCATTCAATGTCAAATTACTTTGCTTCCCTCAGAACACATCTTATTTTTCAACTCTCACAGGAGGAGAAAACAAGATTTATATAATCGTAGATAATAAACAAGGCCAAGGGACTTCTACTCTGAGACACTTTTCTTTCTTTCTATTTTCTTTTTTTTTTCCTCAATAGAGGATATGTTTATTTACTTTAGAGAGGAAGGGAGAGAGAGGGGGTGGATAGAAACATTGATTGGTTGGCTCCTGTATACGCCCTGGCCTGGGATAAAACCCTGACCAGAAATCGAGCCCTCAGTTTTTTGGTGTAAGGGACGACGCTCCAACAGAGTCACACAGCCAGGGCTAAGACCATTTTCATGAACATTTAATCACATAAAAGCAAGCAGTAGAGGCATCCTAGAAAGATCAAGAGACACATGGAAATGTGCAGGTGAGGCTGCAGAGTGGAAAGCCAGTCTCAGCTGGGACCCAGTGAGCATAGGCCATGGAGGCAGAGTGGGCAACTAGCAAGAGTACATGAGCTACAGAGGCCCGTCTGATCTCCTTCCTGCCCAATGACCTTATGCTCTAATAACTCAATACATTGGTTATGTTCAAAGTAATGTCAAGGTAGAAATGTGAAGACTTCCATCTCATCCCATTTTTCTTTCCATTCTATACTCTGTCTTTAGATGATCTTTTCCCCTAACATCTAATCACATTCAACCACTGACTACAAAATCCAATCATGGCTAGGGTTCTCTACTAAATTCCAGGTTCACAAATGCCATTTTCTACTCTAATATGTCCCTTCAATTTTCAAACGGGAACTCCAAAATTGCCTGAACATACATAACTGAATCCACCATTGACTCTATTTCACAGCCCTCCCTCACCCTGCCCCATGAAATCTGCTCCAATATTCCTTTCAATTCTATCCTGTTGATAACTTCAGAAGCATTTCCTTCTAATCACCTGACATCACCACACCAGTTCAGACCTTGCCCGTATAACTGTCATAGTCCAGTGGTTTTCACTGTCCCTACCCTCTCTAACTTTTACACAACAGTCAAATTTATCCCTCCTTCAGTACAGGAGTGATCTTGATTACTGAGAGGGAAGTTCATAGCACTATAGGCCTACCTCAAGAAATAATAAAAAGGGCTAATAAAATATCTAACCCTAAAACTAAATTAGATTGTAAGAGAGCAGCAATAAAAGCCAAGAAGAAGTAGAAGGAAGGAAATAATAAAGATAAGAGGGTTGTATTTTTTGTACCAAGTAAGAAAAACAAAACAAAACAAAAAAGTACAAAAGAGCTTATATATCCAAAAACTGGTTCTTTGAAAGGATAAACAAGGTTGATGAACTTCTAGCCAGACTCATCAAAAAACAAAGAGAAAAGTGCAGCAACCTGCACGGCTGGTTTCAGGATCTGAAGGAGGAGCTGACACCCAAATGAAAATGCTAGAGAGGAAATGTGAATTATTAAGGGGTGGGGGTCAGGTGGGGCCTCTTTCTTGAAGAGACACACTGACACGTGGCTTTGTCTGCTTTTTGTTCAGTTTTAGACACACATCTTGTCTTCAGTAAAGCACTGCAAACAGGGAGCAGACAGACCGTCTCAAAGGCCAGTAAAGATCAGTAAGGTCCAGTAAACATTTACTTGGGGGCTATCAGGTCAGGAAATTGCTTTGAGCCACAGCTACCTCAACACAAACAATCAGTGCCTAGCGTCAGCCCCGCTAGTGCTCAAGGTCCATCGGCCTCCCGCGTTCCTTCATGCATGCTCATAACAGTACTGGCAAGTGGTGGTTTCCCGCAGAAAGGACCCGAATAAAATCAGAAATGAAAGAGGCAATATAACACCACAGAAATCCAAAGGATTATAAGCAAATTCTATGAACAGCTATATGCCAACAAACTGGACAACCTGGGCAAAGTAGGCAAATTCCTAGAAATACACAATCTTCCAAAACTCAATCAGGAAGAATCTGAAAACCTGAGTAGGCCAATAACAAATGATGAAATTGAAGCAGTAATTAAAAATATCCCTGGCTGGTTTGGCTCAGTGGATAGAGAGTCGGCCTGTGGACTGAAGGGTCCTGGGTTCGATCCGGTCAAGGGCACATGCCTCAAAACTTCCAACAAATAAAAGTCTTGGAACTGATGAATTTATAGATGAATTTTACCAAACATTCAAAGAAGAATGAACACCTATCCTCCTCAAACTATTCCAAAAATTTCAGAGGAAGGAACACTCCCAACCTCTTTTTATGAAGCCAAAATTATCCTAATTCCAAAACCATATAAAGACAGTACAAAGAAAGAAAATTACAAGCTAATATTCTTGATGAACATAGATGCTAAAATCCTCAAAAAAATATTAGCAAATTGTATCCAGCAATATATTAAAAAGATTATACACCATGGTCAAGCGGGATTTATTCTGGGAATGCAAGGTTGGTATTAAATTCACAAATCAATAAATGTGATACATCACATACAAATTAAAAATAAAAAACACATAATCTTATCAATAGATGCAGAAAAAGCATTCAACAAAATCCATGTACCTTTTTTTTTTTTCATAAAAACTCTCAGGGAATAGAGGGGTCATACCTCAACATAATAAAGACCATATATGACAAACCTATAGCCAACATTATACTTAATGGACAAAAACTAAAATAGTTTCCCTTAATAACAGGGACAAAACAAGGATGTCCACTTTCACCACTCTTATTCAACATACTAGTAAGTTGGAAGTCCTCGCCATAGCAATCAAGCAAGAAGAAGAGATAAAAGTGTTATGCCCAGATTTCAGGATCCCCAAAAGACCATTAGGGAGCCTAGTCCGATGCAAAAGCAAAAGAGCCTTTATTCGAGCTAGCTCAAGCTCCCAGCCCACCACACTCGCCGACGCAGCAGTAGGAAGCAGAGATAGAGAGCTCTGTGGGGAGAGGAGTTTTATAGGGGGATTGGAGTAAGGGGAGGAGAGAGGACTGTGGGCCCTGCCGATTGGCCAGGAGCAAGTCAGGGTCTTGTTACACAGGATGTGGTTGTGTCTATGGCATGCACTTCCCTTGATTATCATTGGTGAGTTTAAAGAAATCCTAGGTGTGGCTAGCAGAGGCTTGGGCTTCCGGGAAGAAGAAGCTTGCTGAGCACATGGCTAATGGCTGCTGCCCAAAAATGGAGGATCTGGGGCAAGATGGAGGGCATAGCCCTCACCCTTTCAAAAGGCATCTAAATTAGAAAGGATGGAGTAAAATTATCATTATTCACAGATGACATAATGTTGTACATAAAACACCCTAAATACTTCATCAGGAAACTACTAGACTTAATAAATAAATTTGGCAAGGTAGTAGGATACAAAATCAACTCCAGAAATTGATGGCATTTTTATATCCCAACTCAAGGCCCAGTGCATGAATTCATGCACCAGTGGTTTCCCTCAGCCTGGCCTGCAAGATCGGGCCAAAACTGGCTCTCTGGCATTCCTCTAGGGGTCCTGGATTGTGAGAGGGTGCAGGCAAGGCTGAGGGAACCCCCTGGTGCACAATTGAGGCCAGGGAGGGACTCAGGAGGTTGGCCAGCCGGGAAAGAACTGCGGAAGGCTCCAGGGTGTGGTCGGCCTATCTTGCTCAGTCTCGATTGGCTGGACCCCAACAGCAAGCTAACCTACTGGTTGGAGTGTCTACCCCCTGGTGGTCAGTGCATGTCATAGCAAGCGGTTGAGTGCCCTTAGCATATCATTAGCATATTTTGCTTTCATTGGTTGAACGGCCAACCAGTTGACTGGACACTTAGCATATTAGGCTTTTATTATAGAAGATAATGAACTCTCAGAAAGAGAAACTAAGAAAGTAATCCCATTTACCATTGTAATAACAACAACAACAATATATCTAGGAATAAACTTAACCAAGGAGTTAAAAGACCTGTGCTTAGAAAACTATAGGACATTGAAAAAAGAAATAGATAAAGATTCAAACAAATGGAAGTGTATACCATGTCCGTGGATTGGAAGAATTGTCATCATTAAAATGTCTGTACTATCTAAAACAGCCATGGGCAAACTACAGCCTGCGGGCTGGATCCAGCCCATTTGAAATGAATAAAACTATTGAAAAAAAGAAAAAGACTGTACCCTTTTATGTAATGATGTTTACTTTGAATTTATATTAGTTCACACAAACACTCCATCCATGCTTTTGTTCAGGCCCTCCAGTCCAGTTTAAGAACCCATTGTGGCCCTCGAGTCAAAAAGTTTGCCCACCCCTGATCTAAAACAATCTATAGATTCAATGCAATCCCTATTAAAATAACCATGGCATACTAAACAGAGCTAGAACAAATACTCCAAAAATTTATATGGAACCATAAAAGACCCCAAATAGCTGTAGCAATCTTGAGAAAGAAGAACAAGTAGGAAAGATCACAAGACTGGCTATCAAACTATACTACAAAGCCATTATAACCAAAACAGCCTGGTACTGGTATAAGAACAGGCATATAGATCAATGGATAAGAACAGAGGCCCCTGAAATTAACCCACACCATTAAGGTCAATTCATATTTGACAAAGGAGGCAAGAACATACAATGGAGTGAAGATAGTCTCTTGGCTTTATATTTTTATTTATATTAAATCATCAATATTATTTTTTGTAACAAATATTTCTCAAATTGTTAATGTCTACAAACTTTCAATATACACATATACTGTAATTTTAAAATTTATTGATTTTTGGAAATTTGGCTTATTTTTTATTGCTTTTCTTAATTATATAATGTCAACATCATTTTTTAAGAAAAAAAATTTGAACAAACTAATAGAAACTTGTGTCTATATTTCTAAGCTTTGTTTTAGATTTAAAGAAATGAAAGTGGGATCAAAGAATATGAACTTTTAAAATTATACACGTTTATTCCCATTTTATTTTTCATTTCATACACCACCAACAGAACATTAGAATGATCAATTCATTAAACACCAAGACTTTAAAAATTATATTTTCTATTACTATTCCTTCTCTTATTTTTCACTGTACCTGCCTATGTCTAATAGAAGTGAATTTAGATCTTGCAAATTCTATTCATGTTATAACAGGCACTTGAACTTTTATTTAGTAATAAAATATATATTACATGTTTTAGTCATATAAATATGACTAAAGGATGATGGATGAGATAAGAGAGGAAAAGAGAGAGAAAAGGAGAGAGAGGAGAGAGAGAGAGAGAGAGAGAGAGAGAGAGAGAGAGAAGCTAGTAAATCCAGAATCTCCAGAATCTGCAGGGCAGACTGGCAGCCTTAAAACATAAGGAAAAATTGGTGTTGCAGCTCAAACCTGGAGACAATCAAAAAGCAGAATCCCTCTCCCTCAAATGATCTCAGTTTTTTTTCTTCAACTGTTAGAAAGCATACTCTATCTCTTGAGAAAATAATGACCTGATATGTTTCTTCATATTGAAAGTGAATTTCATATAGACATTACATATATATATATATATA
>NW_006300367.1:3888921-3918834 GCF_000327345.1 Myotis davidii
TCTACTTGGGCAATTTCTGCCTTTTCATTGTCTTGTGCATACAATTTAAATGTAATGTTATTATCATTAGGGTTATTTAGATCTTCCATTGTGCTATTTATTTTCTATTTGTTTCATTTGATTTGTGTTTAATTTGTTCTCTCTCTCTTTTTTTGGCTTTCTTATAAATTAATTGGTTATTTTTACTCCATTTTATCTTTTTTTATTATCTATAACTTTGTTTAATTTAGTCATTGCTCCAGAGTTATACATTTTTAATTCATCACATTCTTCTTTAAGTTATATTATCTTACCTAATGTACACTATTAATGGGCTTATTTTAACATATTTCATTTTTCCTCAATTGTACATTTTTACTACTTTTTACAAATAGTTTTATTTTACATGTTATAATCTCACCTATATAATTTTAGTGTGCTTTAAAGTATCATTTATCTTTTAAAGATCTTTAACCTATAGCAATGGTCTGATATATTTATCCATATACTTATCTTTTTAACCTTCTGTATAGATCCAAGTTCAATGTCTTACCATTTTTCTTATGCCCTAAAGACTTCCTTATATAAATACAATCTGGTTATAATATCTTTCAGCTTTTGTATCCTGAAAATATCTTTATTTCAATTTTTTTGAAAGACATTTTCCCTTTGTAATTATTTCTAGGTTGCAATTTTGTCTTTCATTGAAAAAGATTCTCCTTTGCTGTTTTATACTTTTCATTGTTTCTAGTAACTCTATTGGATCCTTACATTTGGTCCTCTGTAAATAATGTCTTTTATTCTTAGACTTTAAAAAAAAATCAATCTATTGCTCATTTAAGAAATACAATGTAAGTTAATTTATCTTCTTATTTATTACTAGAGGCCCAGTGCACAAAATTCGTGCATGGAGAGGTGTCCCTCAGCTCAGCCTGCACCCTCTCCAAACTGGGACCCCTTGGGAGATGTCCGACTGCCAGTTTTGGGCCTAAACCAGTCATTAGACATCCCTCTCACAATCTGGGACTGCTGGCTCCTAACCACTCGCCTGTCTGCCTGCCTTATCACCCCCTAACTGCTCCCCTGCCGGCCTGATTGATGCCTAACTGCTCCCCTGCTGGCCCGATTGCTCCCAACTGCCTTCCCCTGTTGACCAGATCACCCCCAACTGCCCTCCCCTGTTGGCCTGATCTCCCACAACTGCCCTCCCCTGCTGGCCATCTTGTGGCGGCCATCTCGTGGAAATGTGGGGGTGGCCATCTCGTGTCAATGTGGGGTTGGCATCTTCTGACAACGTCATGCAATGCCACCTAGGCTTTTATTATATAGAATCCCTTGTGCTTCTGGTTTAGTTTATTGAAATTCTAACAGGTACACTTACAGTTTTCATTAATTTGGAGATTTCACTCAGTGTCATATTAAAAACATCAGGCCAATGTCAAGGAACTTTTGTGAGTTTTCTCTAAAAGCTTTATGGCACAAGTCTTATGTTTCAGTATTTAATCCATTTTCAGTTAATTTTTGTGACTGGTGAAATTTTATCTTTTTGCAGGTAGCTATGCACTTTT
This sequence comes from Myotis davidii, assembly GCF_000327345.1. NCBI lineage: Eukaryota > Metazoa > Chordata > Mammalia > Chiroptera > Vespertilionidae > Myotis > Myotis davidii. Next base: position 3,890,469 of record NW_006300367.1, read on the forward strand.
CCCAACACCATTTTTGAAAGACTGTCTTTTCTCCATTGATTGTTATTGGCTCCTTTTTTAATATTAGTTAACCATATATGTGGTAGTTTATTTCAGGGGTTTTATTCTATTCTGATGGGGTTGTGTCTGGTTTTAGGCCAGTACTGTAGTATTTTAATTTATAGCTTTGTAGTATAGTTTTAAATAAGGAACCGTGATTGCTTTACCTTTGTTGTTTTTTTCTCAGGATTTCATTGGCTATTTGGAGTCTATTGATTCTATACAAAACTTAGGACCTTTGTCTTTTCCTAAAAAAAAAAAAAAAAAAAGCTATTGGAATTTTGATATAGATTGCATCAAATCTATAAATGATTTGAGGTAGTATGAATATATTGACAATAGTCTTTCATTAAGGTCTAGTTGTTTTATCGTACATACCTTTTACTTTCTTGGTGAAATTTATTCCTAGTCATTTATTGAGTTTTGTTCTATTATGAACAGGATAGTGGGGGTTTTTCAGATGTTTTCTTTTTGTTGTATCAAAACTCAACTGATTTTCATATGCTAATATTATATTTTGCAGCCTTACTGAATTCTTTGTTTATTCCCAACAGTTTTTTAGTTATGTATTTAGAATATTCTGTGTATCATGTTATATCATCAGCAAATGATTACAGTTGTACTTCCTTTCAGATTTGAATGACCTTATTTCTTGTCTTACCAAGTTGCTTTAGCTCAGACTTCCAGTACTATGTTGAGTAAGAGTGGTGACAGTGGGCACCCCTGTCTTATTCCTGATCTCAAAGAAAAAGCTTTTATTTTATTTAATTGTTGAGCACAATGCTAACATATGCTCATTAGTTACGTGTGGTCTTTATTATCTTGAAGTATATTCTGTTTATTGCCAGTATTGTTTGTTTTATACCCAATTTGTTGATTTTTATTTATTTAAAAAGATGATTTTATTTTGTTAAATGCTTCTTCTGCATCTACCATGATGATTATATACATTTTACTTTTTCTTGTATTAATGTGGTAAATCACATTTATTGATTTGTGTTATGTTGAATTATCCTGGTATCCCAGGGGTAAATCCCACATTGTCAAAATGTACAATTCATTGAAGATGCTTCTAAATTCAGTGTGCTAAAACTTCATTGAAATTTTTGCAACAATACTCATCAGGGACATTGGTTTGTAGTTTTTTGGTAGTGTTTTTATCTGGCTTTAGTATCAGTGTAATGTTGGCCTTATAGAATGAGTTTGGAAGTATAACCTCATCTTCAAATTTGGAAAAGTTTGAGAAGAATTGGCATTAATTATTTTTTAAATGTTTGGTAGAATTTGCCAGTAAAGGCATCTAGTCCTGAGGTTTTCTGTAATGAGAGGTTTTTAATTACTGATTAAATATTTTAATCATTAATAGTTTATTCAGATTTTCTCTTTCTTCCTGACTTAGTCTTTACAAGTTGTATCTTTCTAGGATTTATTCCAGTTCTATAATGTGTTGGGATATAATAGTTCATAACAGTCTCTTGTGATTCTATACATTTCTGTAGTATCAGCTGTAATGTCTCTTCTTTAAATTATGATTTCATTTATTGGATTATTTCATATTTTTTCTTTAGTAGTGTAGTCAGAGGATTGTCAGTTTTATTTATGATTTTTTTAAGAAAAGACTTAGTTTGGTTGAAATTTTTAATTGTTTTCTGGTCTCTTATTTATATACTAGGGCCCGGTGCATGAAATTTGTGCACGGCAGTGGGGGGGGTGGCGCAAGGGGTTCCCTCAGCCCAGACTGCACCCTCTCTAATCAGGGACCCCTTGGGGATTGTCTGATTGCCAGTTGGGGGCGAGATCAGGTCAGCAGAGGAGGGCAGTTGGGAGCAACCAGGACATCCCTCTCACAATCTGGGACCACTGGCTCCTAACCACTCACCTGCCTTCCTGCCTGATCACCACTAACTGCCTCTGCATGCCTGTCAGATTGCCCCTAACCCCTCTGACTGCCTGCCTGCCTGATCTCCCCTAACTGCCTCTGCCTGCCTGATCATCCCTAACTGCCCTCCCCTTCCAGCCTGGACACCCCCAACTGCCCTTCCCTGCTGGCCTGATCTTGCCCCCAACTGCCCTCCCTTGCTGGCATGATTGTCCCTAACTGCCTCTTCTTGGCCCCCACCACCATGGCTTTGTCTGGAAGGAAGTCGGATCCAGTCTAATTAGCATATTAACCTTTTACTAGTATAGATAGATTATATAGGACTAGAGGCCCCATGCATGAAATTCATGCATGGGGGAGCCCATAGCTGGGTCTGCAAAGATGCCAACATCCATTGCCTCGAACCCTGTCCAAGGCCCCTCCCCTCCCCTCCCTCCGTCCTGCCAGGGAGCAGATGCTGGGCATCCGTGGAAGAGAACTCTGTGATCCCAGCGTTCCTCACCACAGATTCCAGACTGAGGCCCCTCCCCTCCCTACCCTCCACCAGCCTGGGCGCAGAGGCTGGGCATCCCTGAAGGTGGACTCCGTGAGCCCAGCTATCCCCCCTGGGAGCCCTGGCCAGAAGCCCCTGCCCTCCATTTCCTCAGCCTGGCTGGAGCCCAAATACTGGGCTCACATCACCCTAAGCCAGTGATGGCGAACCTTTTGAGCTCGGCGTGTCAGCATTTTGAAAAACCCTAACTTAACTCTGGTGCCGTGTCACATACAGAAATTTTTTGATATTTGCAACCATAGTAAAACAAAGACTGATATTTTTTATATTTATTTTATATATTTAAATGCCATTTAACAAAGAAAAATCAACCAAAAAAATGAGTTCGCATGTCACCTCTAACACGCATGTCATAGGTTTACCCTCACTGCCCTAAGGCCAGCATTCCTCTTTGCAGACTCTAGCCCAAGACCCCTCCCCTCCCTTCCCTCCACCTGGCCGGGATGCAGAAGCTGGGCATCCATGGAGGTGGACTCTGCAAGACCAGCGTTCCTCGCCACAAATTCCAGCCCGAGGCCCCTCCTTTCTCCTTCCTCAGCCCAGCCCCCCGTGAGCACAGTGTTCCTCGCCACGGACTCTGGTCCAAGGCCCCTGCCCTCCCCTCCCTTCACTCGGCACAGACGCTAGGTTCACATCACCATGGACTCTGGCAGAGGCCCTTACACTCCCCTGCCCTCCCCTCCCCTCCCTCCACACAGTCAGGCCAGATTCTGGGCTCACGTTGCCAGGGCAACACCACCAGCGTCTCCCCCTGGCCACTATGGGTGCCACCATCTTTTTCATGGAGTAGTGGTTAATATACATATTACTATTTTATTAGCTAGGATAGGGTTGCTTAAATGGTGGGGGGAAGCCTATTTAAACAGGAGGATATGCTCTTAGCGGACAAAAATACATAATCCCTGTATCTGGACTGATAGCCAGCCATATGCATTATACTGCCAAACTGGTCATTAAAAAATTGAACTGCTTTCTTACACCTTACACCAAACACCTGTTACCCTTAAAACCCCTCCTCAGCCCCCACCTTAGGTTCTACCTTCATGGATCACCCAGATTAGGTTCTGATTTGTCAGTTTCTATGCCACTCAGTATCAAAAGCTCTGCCTCCTAGGCATCTATTAGCTCCTCACAGTTCACCCAGATTTGGTTCTGAGTGGTCAGTTTCTATGCTAGTCAGCATCTCTGAGCCTATCTCTGGGCCTGATCAGAGAAGTGGGGCTGATCAGCAGCCCCATCGGAGGCCCTGTGAAAAAGAGAGATGCGGCTGCTGGCCAGGCCCAGAGAGAAAAAGAGGGGCAAGGGCTGGTCAACAGCTGCCACAGAGGCTACAGGCTTCTCTCCAGGCCTAACCGCAGCCCCCTCAGCAGTCTGTGCCCTGGGCAGTCTGTGCTGGGACACTATGGAAACCCAGCACTGAGAACCTTTGGTCGTTTCGGATGTTACATGCCGGGAGCCGGTCCATCCTTGCTGTTTCAAGGGACCTGGCATATATGGCATACTGTTCTTAATATGTTTGGTCACCTTCTTGGCACTATGTGTTTTAACCAAGGTCACCTCTCTGAGAAAGGTTGTTTCCCCAGATAGGGATTTTCCCCTGAAGTTAGGGAGGGAATAAAACCTCTTAACTGCCAGGTGGGTAATTAATCACTTTAACTATGAACAATCATGCTTAAGCTACATAAACTTTACTCCCTGGAATGGAGATAAGAAACGCCCTAACCTTTGGAATAGAGATTGATAGGATTAGAATCAACTGGTATAAATACAGATGCAACAAGACAACAGGAGACAGAACCTAGAAACAGAACCAGAACATGGACACAGGACTTGGCTAGAGATTGTGGCTAGAGATCCTGGCAAGGCTGCTGATCAACTGAATGCTGCCTCCGTGTCATTCCTCCTTCGCCGACTCCGTCCACACCTTTGGGGACCCCTGGACCTGCTGGGGTTGGACCCCAGGAGTTACAGACCCTAGGTTTTTATATATTAATGTTTCCTTTCTGATCTTTGTTACAATTCTCTCCACTAACTTTGGGCAGAATTTTTCCAACATTTTAGTTTCTTAAAGTATAAAGTCAGTTTCTCCCCCTTCATTTTGGATATCGGGAGCTTTCTTCTAGTTCATGAGTCTGCATGTTTTATGTGGGGATAGACGTAAATATGACTGCATACCTAGCACATAGAAAAATGAGAATTAACTTTATCCTCAAAAAAAAAAAACCCACACACAACTTTTTGTTGAATTTTCAAATAATCAATAAGTTAATATATACACAATTAATAACATTGAAAAAGTTATTACTTTCTAAGATTTTTTTCAGGGTAAAATATATGCAGAGTAAATTATATATTTATGTTTTTGCATTCTATTATTTTTAGAGATTTTTTTAATCTCTAAAACTACCCATTACCCTACTTCTCTCAGGACAGCATCCAAGCTCTTTATTACAAATCCTAACCAATTAGGATTGTGAATATTTAGTCAGTTCTAGAATATACTTCTGCTAGAAGACAAATATATACTACTCTTAATTTTTTTCCTATGACAACTTTATGCCATTTGATGGTAAATAAGAATGTGTGCGAGAAAGATAAATAGCACATGATCTCACTCATATGTGGATATAATGATCAACGTAATTTGGTAAACAAGAATAGATCCAAAGACAAATGGCAGGGGAGGTGGGGGGATTAGAGAGCAACCAAAGGACTTGCATGCATATTAGCATAATCAATGGACACAGACACTGGGGCGGTGGGGGGCTTGCCCAGGATGGGAATGGCTGGGGGACACAGTCAAGCAGGGAAAAAGGAGACATATGTAAAACTTTAGACAATAAAAAAAAGAATGTGCGTGTGCATGTGTGTGCACACATGTGTGCATGCATGTGCGTATGTGTAGAGATGTAAAACATTACTGAATCCAAACTTTTAAGGAACTCATAAAATACTGTTAGGTGGCAATGGAAGAAAATTTGAACTGAAAAAAATAATTAAAATTGGCCATGAATCTGAAATAAGAAGTAGTAAGACAGAAAGATAGAAAGCAAAAATAAAAGTGATTTAATCTTAAACAGTGGTGAAGCTTGAGAATCCTGAACTTAATTGCTGGAGAAAAAGGAAATACATTGAAGTTGATTTTTCCAACAGTGAAGACTTCTAATGGAAATAGTTTATTTGAGGTGTCACACAAGTAGAAACCATGAAATTTATCCTGTCCATCAAAATTAAACAGTTTTATGGTGAAATGTACTAATGATTCAATGTTGCTACTCACTTACAGAGAAACTGACAAGATTCTGAAATAATGTTCTAAATAATTCTCCAACTACTGAATTACTTTTCTAATAAGTTCAGTAATTATTGCACATACTTCATAATTTTGCCCTCACTTAAATCAATTCTGCTTCAAATATAATATGAAGGAAGATATTGCTAAACATTAGTCATTAATGTTATATGATTTATAGGAAAGGATGTTTAATATCCTTGCAATTTCTAATAAATCTTTTACTTTAAGTTTACATTTCTATGAAAGATAGGTAGAAAATCATAATAAATTGATTGCAGAGTTCTTTACCAAATAAAAATATAATTTCTCTAACATTAACTCTTTTTAGTTCTTTGTTATTTTCCATCTTCAGTGTTTAAAAAAAGAAAATATCATTATGAAGAAATAAAATTGTTTTTAATTTAATATTTATAGAATAAATGGTGTTATATAAATACCATATTCCCACTAACCAACATTGTAGATATATATATAAATTTTCTTATCAGTAAAATTTAAGATGAATAGGGTTTTTCAATTGTATAATACAGGAAAACAACTATTTGAGAAACTTGATTCTAAAATAGTTTTATACCTTTATACCAATCAATTCAATTAATACTATAACAAATATTGATTTCAATTATGAGTAACACAAAATTCAACCTAACAGTGGGTAGGCTTCTTGCACAAGGGAGGGGCTTGGCAGCAGGGAGGGTGATTTTGTTCTTGTTAGTCATTCATCCTTCATGGTCTCTTGAGACAGTGTTCCCATCAGGCTCCCATGGTGGGCTCACAGGCACCACTCCAGAGCCCTTCCTACATCAATGTCAAGCATCCCCAGGCCAGGATTTCTTCCCGCAACATTTACTTTTGCCCTTTGTAGCTGTCTGGGTTTCTTCTTCACCCAGGCCTCTCAGAAGCTACAGGGAATGCTTAGCGGCTACAGTATTTCTCTCCATTCGCTTAGACCAGCCTTTCTTTCTCCACCAGGATTCCTCATCTGAACTACATACCAAAAACTGACTTCAATGACTATTTTATCATTTTTCCAAGACTACATAATTAGCACCATTCTTGATGAATGATATTAAGGCTTAGTTCTCTAGTGGAATCAACTATTTCTAGACGAGTCAAAGATGTAGTAGTATTTTTAAAACTGTCTGGAAATAGTATGGGAGAGTGACCAGGGTTAGGGTGAGTTTAAAGTACCCCTTCTCAGCAGCCCATTTGAATCTAAAGGCTTCTGTCTTTTCTGCTGGTTTACCCCCTACTCCCATCCAGGATACCATATGTAGTGGGAAAGCTTTGCTTTGGTTCATGATTGATACATCAACAATTCTCCTCTCTGTAACTTGACAAGCAAACAATTTGACACTTTCTTATATCTTTGTTCTGTTGCATCATTATTTTCCTGTAACAAGTACATGCACAGTGCCAAGTCAATCAAACAGGGTTAAGGACAATGATAACTGGTAGACAAAGGAGGATAGAATGGGAGTAAAGTTTAATGTTTCAAAATAATTTGTATACCACACAGGTAACACAAAATTGAAAAGAACTTTTTTTGACGAGCTAACAAACTGGAAGAAAGTACATAATTTAGTAAGTGGCTCACATAGAGTTGTTTGTAATTGAAATTTGCAAAAAAATGAAAATAAGTAAAACCTGTTGAACCCAGATCATAAGAACGCCTTTTACATTTGGTATGGTGTTTCCATTTGTTATATGTTATAACCAGCCTTGTATATATAAGAAGACCAATACTAAGAGAGGTTAAGTTATTAAGATGATAAAGATAATTAATGATGAAGGGTGGAGTTTAGCACATGTTGTTAGTTTTCCAATACTTTACATGTCAAGACAGAAACTTTATACGATATGCTAATGAATCAGGATTTTAGATATAAATGTTTAATTGCCATTAGTATTAGATTTGAAGATCCTCAAGCAGAACAGAATAGTTGAATTCCCTCCACAGCATCTACTTATTTGTCCTAAGATTAGCAGTGATTGACAGAAGGACAAAAAATTTCTATGCAAAAAGTGAATAAAACTTTCTGTATTGTAATTAAAGGATACAAAAATGAGCAAATCAGCTACAGAAAGAAGAGTACATAATAGCAATATTCCCATGAGGACACATACCTCCTAAAGATATCCCTGATGAAAGTGAGGATGCCATTTGGGGAGGATTGTCTGGGCATCTCTTTACCCCTGGTCTCCCCCAGCTCTTTTGGGGACTCGGGCTTTCTCACTAGGCATGGGAACAAGTGATGTTTGTTAATGAGGGTGCATGGCCAAAGGCCACCATCTTCCCAAGCATAGTAGGGCCAGTATTCATATGTGTTTGAAATACATTTCCACTGTGCCTCTGTCAAGTTGCCACTCTAACTGTCTTTACTGCCTAAATAGAGAACTCAATTCATCTCTGGACCATTCTCTATTGGGAAATATTTCTGATATTCAACTGAAACCTATTTCTCTATAACTTTACTGCATAGAGCCTAGAACAGGTGCTGTTGGGCATCTATAATTAAGAGCATTTTACAATATTACAATTGATTCACTTATGAGCATAGGTTTATGAACTGTTTATCTAAAACAATAGTCCTTAACCTTGGATGCACATCTAATTAGCTGGTGAGTTTTTAAAAATTATGATGTCTGGTCCCAGTCCAAAAACTTCTGATTTAATTGATTTGTGGTAGAGTTAGGACATCTGGATTTTTAAAACTCCCCAGGCAATTCTAATGTGCAGCCCATATGGTAAACATTAATCTAGAAAAATAAATGAAAGGTTTGCCCTTCAATCCAATCCTCCAAAATACTCTTTCTTCTTTTAATTGATACTTTATTCACTCTTTTTTCTACACCACATTAGAACCCATGTGCCAGATGAGGTAGGTGAGTTTCAAGATTCAGTAGACACTATCCATTTTATAAAAGGTTATCATATTCAATTTTCCTCGTGAAGTCATAGTAGAATTGCTTCCCTCCAGACCCTCAAATTTAATTATGACCTTAGTCCTGGCTTTATTAAATGGGATGAAAGCTAAAAGACAGAAATCTCTTCTGGCGACTGACATAATAAAAATGTATATCTTTAGTCTCTGTTCCGAATATCTAGGACGGAGCTTCCAAAATCCTAGTAACTTCCTTAGTGATAATTGTGAGGAACATCTTTTTTTTTTTTCCTAATGAATCCCTTTCAACTATACCTGAGTTTATGCTCAGGAGAGGGACTCTTGGTGGGCCCCTAGATAGCTTCCAGATGGGGACTATCACCATGTGACTAGAGAATTGGGACATTCGGTCTCAGTCCCTTGACCTTGGGGGACAAGTGGAGACAGTCTGAAAACTGAACTAATCACTAATTGCCAATAATTCAATCAATCATGTCATATAAGGAACCTCATAAAATAAACCCGGCCAGAATGGCTCAGTGGTTGAGCTCTGACCTATGACAAGGAGCTCACGGTTTGATTCCCATTCAGGACACATGCCAGGGTTGTAGGCTCGATCCCCAGAGTGATTCTTGCAAGAGGCAGCCGATCAATAATTCTCTCTCATCGTTGATGTTTCTATCTCTTTCTCCCTCTCCCTTCCTCTCTGAAATAAATAAAATCATATTTTTTTAAAAAAACTTAAATGATATGGGTCAGGGTTCTGAGAGCTCTGGGTTGGTGCATACTTCCACATGCCAGGAGGTGGGTAAACCCCGCACTTAGTGGGGACAGGAAGTTTCTCAGCTTGGAATCCTTTCAGACCTCACCCTGTGTACTTCTTCATCTGGTCATTCATTTGTGTCCTTTATAGTCGTCCTTATAATTAACTTGTGATGGTATGGAAACAGTTTTCCTGAGTTCTGTGAGCCATTTTGGCAAATTGTCAAACTTAAGGAGGGGTTTGTGGGAACCTGTGATCTATAGCCCAGTGGTCAGAATTTCAGATGACACAGACTTGTGATTGGCATCTGAAGTGGAGGACAGTCTGTGGAACTAAGTCCTTAACAAGTGAGGGCTGCTAATCTGAGGGGTTTAGTTCCAGAACTGTGTAGTGTGAGAACATAATGTTATGTAGCAAAATGTACAATGGACAAATATAAAAAATGAATGTGTAGCATGTATGTATGTTTAAAGCATTCAATATTACTTTGTATTAGTCTCAGGTGTATAGCATTTATAATTTTTAATCTATGTAACGCTGTCACATCAGTGGAGGCTCTGGTATACCAGATGGCATAATAGAATCCTATATAATAAAAGGCCAATGGCCATAAGGACCAAAATGACCAAACGAAGGGTCACCAGGAAGTGCATGGAGCACCTCTTGGTCCCTCCCCCATGGCCCACAGGCTCCTATCACAGCAAGATTGGTGGCAGGTGGGCAGGCGGGGCAGTGGGCAGGTGGGCAGGTTGAGATGAGCACTGCAAGAGAGGCAGGGCCTGATCAGTAGCTGCCATGGAGGCTGTGGATCAGGCCTGGAGATAGGCCCAGAGAGAGAGACAGCTGTCAACAGGGCCATTCTGGATTTCCCAGAAGAGTCAATGGCTGCCTAGAAGGCAGAGTTTTTGACACTGACTGGCATAGAAGCCAACCAATCAGAACCTAATCTGGATGAACTGTGAAGGCAGAGCCTAAGGTGGGGGAACAGGTGGGGTTTTAAGGGCAACAGCTGTTTGGTGTAAGATGTAAGAAAGCAGTTCAATTTTTTAATAGCTGGTTTGGCAGTATAGTGCATATGGTTGGCTACCAGTCCAGATATAGGAATTATGTATTTTTGTCTGCCAAGAGCATCTCCTCCCGCTGAAAAAGGCTTCCTCACACCCCCCACCCCCCATTTAAGCAATCCTATCCTATATAATCTATGTATACTAACAAAAGGGTAATATGCTAATTAGACTGGATTAACCAGGGCCATATTGTGGACCTCCGACTTCCTTACAGACAAAGCCATGGTGATGGGGGCTGAGGCAGAGGCAGTTAGAGGCAAGATCAGGTCAGCAGGAGAGAGCAATTAAGGGTGAGATCAGGCCAGCAGGGGAGGGAAGTTGGAGGCAACCAGGCTAGCAGGGGAGGTCCATTGGGGGTGACCAGGCTAGTAGGGATGGGACATTGAGGGTGCAACCAGTCCAGCAGGGAGGGCAGTTGGGGGCATTAGGCAGGCAGGCAGGTGAGTGGTTAGGAGCCAGTGGTCCTGGATTGCAAGAAGGATGTCTGACTGCTGGTTTGACATCCCCCAAGGGGTCCCAGATTGGAGAGGGCACAGGCTGGGCTGAGGGACATCCTCCCCGCCCCCATGCATGAATTTCATGCACCAGGCCTCTAGTGTTGAGATAAAGTTTGGTAAGGGAATGGAGAATGGCCATTTGAAAATATTTTCAGGTAATTCTGAAATCACCCATTTTTGTTCATTAAGAACAAATGTCTAAGCACCCACACATGACCAGTTTAATAAGGCAATTATATTTGCAAAGGTTCTCAGATGTAAACAAGAAAATGCAGCATTGACTGTTTAAGAGAGATTTATTTTAGGTTATTTTGTGGTCTATATAAAGTTTCTAAAGTCATGGAACAAAGATTGACAACTACCTATCTGCAAACAGTGCTATTAGCAGACATACTTGACCACACCATGGGACTGTGCTAATAAAAATGTCTCCCATCACTAACTCTAGGTATGTATGAGGCTATGGGACCAGGGACAGAAACTCTACCATAGCTGATCTAGAAAATGAATATTTCTGCCCTAGATCTAATCTCTCTGATTGTGACACCAACCCAACTATTCACTTTCATCAAGTCCCCTGTATGTACAGAGTGGAATCCATAGGCTGTAGATGCAACAGGCTCTGGGGAATAATATTTTTAGCATAGAAATGAAAGCTGGGATATGGTTAAAGAAGGCATTGCTTGAGCCAGTCTGCAGTGTTTGCCACACCAACTAGGTCACAGAATCTTATCCTTGATTGAAATCAGTCACCTCTAACATGTTGTATTTGTTTTCAAGGTCTTAGCATTTGCCTGCATGCAGGCTTATGGTGTCTCAGTGTTTAATATGTCTTAATGTCTCATTCTACTTAATCCCTAAAGTTTCATATGCTTTGGATTATCTCACAATCTTTGTAATCAAGGACATTCATGTTGAAGAACTTAATAAAATGCTTGTTTTGTTCTTCCATGCTAGGGAAGTTGGTACATGCTCATTTCGTAAATATACACTTATTTACATACTAGAGGCCCAGTGCATAAAATTTGTGCACTGGAGGGGGGGGGGGAGTAATCCCTCAGGCCAGCCTGTGCCCTTTCCAATCTAGGACCCCCTAAGGGGATGTCCGACTGCCAGTTTAAGCCCGATCCCAACCGCTCGCCTGCCTATCAGCCTGATCACCCCCTAACCACTCCCCTGCCAGCCTGATCAGTGCCTAACTGCCCTCCCCTGCTGGCCACCTTGTGACCACATGGGGGAAGCCATCTTGTGATCACATAGGGGCAGCCTTCTTGTGTGAGGGCATGATGGTCAATTTGCATATTATCTCTTTCTTATATAGGATGTCAAATTATATGTGTAAACACATTGCAGATGATTTAGAACAGCCAGAATCCTCATGGTTCTTCAGAGTTGCCTTAGTTATTAGTACCACCAAAACTTAAATTTATTTGTTTCTAATTCACATGGTAGGCTTTTTATAATGAAATAAAGGGATCTGCTGCTTAATGTATTAGATACATAGATTTAGGCTTTTATGGGGGCCAAAACTGAGCTTATGGTTGAATGACTCACTACTTGGTCATCTCAAAGGCTAATTTCAATATATCTTTTAATAAACACAATGTGAGAGCGAAAATGGCCATTCTACACAAAATCAAATACATAGCTACACTAATGTAAGCAAGGCCACTGCTGTTCATTCCTGGCCTAGTGAAAATGGTAGCAGGATGACAAAGATGAAGTGTGGTGTTTCCATGAAAACCCACATTTCTGAAGCTATAAAAATCACTGTTTTGCCCCAACCAGTTTGGCTCAGTGTACAGAGCATCGGCCTGCAGACTGAAAGTTCCCAGGTTCAATTCTGGTCAAGGGCATGTACCTTGGTTGTGGACACATCCCCAGTAGGGGGTGTGCAGGAGGCAGCTAATCGATATTTCTCTCTCATCGATGTTTCTAACTCTCTATCCCTCTCCCTTCCTCTCTGTAATAAAAAGTATTTAAAGTAAACAACGTCATGGTTTGGTCTCTCTGAAAAAGAAATAATCACTATTATTTCTGGGTTTCCTTTCGTCAATTTATAATAACTGATGGGAGAGTCATATTCCTGGAACTAATGAATGGCCCGTTGCCTATTTATAAAGGAAAAAATAGTTGGTTTCTTATGTTGACCATGGAGTCATCTATAAGGTATCTCTGGTATACATTACAGGAAACATAATCCTGGAGAATAACTCAGTTTACCACCTTGTCTTATTATGCATTTTAGTGATTTATTTCTTACATAAAAATCTATACAAATGTCAGTTAGAGGATAGTTTTTTAATGTGTTGATTGCAACCATCTTGAATAATAAGCAATAATCTATATTATAAAAGGCCTCTGGCCCTAATGCCATAAGGACCAAAGACTGGTGTAGGTGGGCGGGGCTGCGCAATTTCGCTCATCGGGCTTCTAGTTTAGTATAAGATTTTACAAATAAAGAAAAGTAGAAAGGGTGAATAAGTTAAGGTGATTTTCTTGGCTGGGGATGCAAAGTGGGATGTTGCTGTAAAATAATCTCCTTGAATAAAAATGTAATTGTTTGAGAAAGTGAGATTGAACAGCTCTAATGAGAAAGTCTAAACTTAGGAGGCTTTATTGGGAGAGCTGCTTTATCTTCCTAATGCCTCCTTTTGGATTGAAATCAATCTAAGGAATTTAATATCCTAGAAACCAGAGAGAATGGCAGGGCATTAAATCTGCCTTCTTTTTAGAGGTGTCATATTATCTTTGCTTGAATGCCACCCTAATCTGTTTTGCATTTGGAGGAAGTCTTCATCAGCCAAGCCCTTTGGAATGCATGCACTGCCTGCACTTCCCTCCAGCCCCATTCTGGTACTTGCTGGATGCATTTGATATTTAAACCACTAGCAGAATACCAGATGTGGACAGTATGCATGCATCATGACCTCTTAAATGACAGAAAATTACAAAACACTGCCTTTTTTTAGGTAATGTGTGACACTAAAAAAGGCCTGATGGAATGATATAGAAACACGAGGACAGAGAAATGGGCAGGCTGAGACTGATGAACAGAGAGATAGAAAGACATTTGTATCAACATCTTGTAGAGAGAGAGAAGAGGGGTGTGAGATAGTGGGAGCAGCCGGTGAACGGAGGGGGACAAAAAAAGAGATGATCAATACCAATTGTGTGCATGATTTTTAGATGATCTTTTGAAATCCTCACTATTGATCAACCCAAAGTTCCTGATACTTAATAAGCCATTCTTTGTGCTCTTCAAGTTTATCTTATTGCCAGTGTTTAGAAACATACAAACGGTGTACCTGACAGGCTGCTGAAGATGAGGTGATTTTATAATTGCCTAAGCTGACAAAACGAAACACAAACAATGCAAGGGGGATTTTAAATGCCGAGCTTTTATCTCTCCCTTATTTAACTTTTAATTGGAAACACTTGGTTTTTATTTACTCTAAAAAGTAATGATTTTTGCCAGAGGATAATCTATCTCTTTAATGTCAAAAATGATTCTCTTCTGGCAAGAAAGAAAACAGGAAACATTGGCTCTTGGAGCAATCATTTGTTTATGAGATTCAATTTGCTCAGTTCTTTAATGTGTGCTCTATTCCTGCTCTGCCCCTGGACATTTCCATACAATCCAAATGTCCATCCTAACTGCATTTGTAAAATCTTCTTTAAGGAGAAAGCCTGACACTACTTTCAAGGTTTCCAATTCCAGATGAGACGTGACCAATATATTTATTTTGAAAATTTCTCTCTCTCTCTCATGTTTAAAACAGCAAAGTGAAAGTGGAGAAGATGCAACCCTCTCCTTCCCTATAACCATTTCTTATAATCAGGGCCCTACTTGTGCATCACAATAATGTTATATCACTTGCTTATCCTGGAAAGTCGGATTCAAGTTTTAGATGATAAATGTGAGATTTCAAGATATTCAAGTATGTTCTTCAAAAACACATAGAATATGAGTCCAGATTTCTGACCCAGAACTACTGCCTCAGGGCAGGATCTGACGAACCAAAAGGCAGCTTTGCTTCAGAATGTCATCGCTCATGCGTGGTGAACCTCTTTCCTTGGGTTGTGAACGTTGTTCCTCTGTTGACCTGGGGTGCTTGCCCAACTTTATTCTTAAGTGTCTATGCTAGTGTAGGTAGCTAGATATTGAAAAAGGGAGAAAGCAAAGGAAGTCCGACATTATTAACCCTATTAAAACTGGGAAGCATGACACTGTTTGCTTCACCAGGAAGCTATCATTCAGCATTGCCCCACCAAGGATCAATACCCCTCCCTTCTGCCCTCCAGCACCAGATTGTTGGTAGCCCACGCTGGTCCTGCTCACTAGATGTTCTCTCTACATGGCCATGTGGTCTTAGAAGCCATGCACACTTCAAAAGAAGTAAAAATGATGCAAGGGAGGTGTTGGCCATAGAGGCCTGTCAGTCTAACCTGGGAAAAAGATTATGACTACGGGATGGACCCCTCAGAAGCTGTGACAGCTTGGGAAGTTAATTGGTTATTTTGAAAAAGCTCCTGGTTCTTCCCAAGTCCAAGATAATATTACCTCTGCTTAACAAAGAATCTCTCTCTCTCTCTCTCTCTCTCTCTCTCTCTCTCTCTCTCTCTCTCTCTCTCTCTCATTCTTTTTCTCTCAGTGACCCACACTTGTCCTGTTGCATGGCCTTAGCAGACTCCAAATACAGGCTCCCTGCAGGAGCCAGGACACCACAGCTCAGCAATGGATTGCAGCTGGGAGCACAAGGTAAGCTAGCTGGATGCTGGAATGGACTAGCTTCAATATGGCACAGGATCTCTGGACATTGGCTCTATTTTGGCCCTGAGTTTCCACCTTGGGATGGACACAGATGGAACCCAGGAGGGACACTCTTGATTTTGTATTGAGCATCCAAATAAATCTTACCTCCAGACCTCATCCTTCCTTGTGGGTCCCCCAAAATGCTTTCTCTCATGACACGGCAACATCTATACCTAGAATGCTGGCCTTCCCTCTATTATTGGAACAATGGGATCCCAGCATTTAGGGTGGGAAGATCACTAAGGTCACTTAGGAGAGAACTGGAGGCTAGATAAAGAGGAAGAGTGATTTATTACCTCACACAGGCCCCTAGAGGTGTGGGCGTCCTCTGGTTCTTTCCTAAGTTCAGTACTCCCTGTTGCATAGAAGTGGGGTTTCTAGACATGTTACTTCTTATGGAGAAAACATTGTTTTGGGGGAAAAATGTATAAGCTTCTCTTTTGCCATCTTATATATACATGAATATATTTAAAACAAAGAATGTTGTGTGAGAATGAGGATTTAAATTTGAGAAATGTTTATTTTGGAAGCATTTTGAAAGTTGCTAATTCAAATTATCCCCAAATGTGTTCACTTGAGTACCTCTAGAATTTGAAAAAAATCTAACCGTCTTTTTTTTTTTGCCAATTTGTGAAGCAGGCAAAAGCCTGTAAACATAAGAATTCATCAGTATTTTGCATAACAAAGAACTTTGTTGTTCTTTGAATTTAAGGACATTGTTGTTCTCTGAGTTTAAAGCATATACAGAAATGACTCTTTGCAAGGTGAAAATGAAAAGGAAAAAACCAAACAAAAACCTCTTGAACTTACTATAAACATGACTTGTCCTCTGTGCTTATTGAGATCTGTAAACAAATTGGACATGGACTTCTCCTTGCCCCTTCCTCCAGTCCTGTGCTGTGCTGCTCTCCCTTAGAGGGCCCAGAGGCTGTTAGGCAGAGCCATCAGAGTTTAATTTACGCTGTAGAACCATGATTTAACTCTCCCAACAGCTGACCCACAGCAAGAACTACACAAGAGAGCTTCTACTGTTGCTATTATTGTTGTGCCCAGTTAAAATTTTAGAAATTAATTTGAATGACAAACTGATACCATTTTAATTTAAACTAGTTATGAATAACAAGAAAGAAGCAAAGGAAAAGCCAAATATTATGGGCATGCCATTTGTGCAGTTTTTCCAGGAAGCTGCAGTTTAGACACATGCCCAGTAGTCTTGGTGACATAAGGAAGGTACATGCCTGTCAGTCACACCTGGGAACAGATAATTGTCCAACGTAGGCATGGCCACGGCAAGAGCAGGGAGATCTGAGATACTTAAGCTCCTAAACAAAGGAGTTTGCTCTCTTGTGCTCTTGGTTCCCACACTTACACTCTGTCCCTCTAGCTCTTGGCTCTCTGGCTCTCTTGGGACTCTTGTTACAAGGGGTACAATCTCCTTGCTCCCCTGCATTCACCCACATCACCCACAACCATGTGGATCCCATAAAATGGACAAATGGGTTACACCTAGCCTGATGCTAAACTGGACCCAGCTCCACCATGGAATGGAAATTTGGACACGTCCTTTGCTTCTAGCTCTACTGACACCCTAGTTGCACATCTTCCAGGACTGGATTAAGGAAATTAGAACTTTAGAAACCTAAGATGCAAATAAAAATCACTCTCTATGCAAGTCTCATAAATTTATTTTTCCCGAGATATCATAAGAACCCCACTCCTGCTAGCAATGGACAAAGACCATCCACACATTTCTCCAATAACAAAATGATTAATTGAAATAGGAAAATATTATTAAGTGGTTATTTCACATTTTTTAAATCATTGTGAAAATAAGAAATGTGTATTTTGCCTTTGTTACTGGTTCCTGTCGCAGACCTCCTAAAACACTTGGGATTTCCTAGGTGACAAAAGTGGTGATAAGAGCATCTTTTCATAATAAGCCCCTTTTAGCTCTACCTGAGTTTATGCTAATAAGGTGACCCTAGGTAGGCCTCTAGGTAACTTCAGGATGGGGACCAGGGTTATTAGAGGGTTGGAGGTGGTGAAGATTGAGTTCAAGCACCAATGACTAATGATTAAATCAATCATGCCTATGTAATGGAATCTGCGTAAAAAACTTTAAACCACAGGGTTTTGAGAACTTCTGGATTGGTGAGCAACACCCAGGTTGGTGAACACAACAAAGTACTGGGAGGGTGGCACACCTGGAGAGAGCGTGGCAGTGCTGTGCCCTGTGCCCCCTCCCATCCATATCCTGTTCCATGCAGGGCTCCTAACTGGTTTTTCTTTATAATAAACCAGTAAATGTAAGTATAGTGTTTCCCTGAGATCTGTGAGCTCTTCTATCAGATTATTGAACCTATGGAGGGGATTGTGTAAAGGTGGCAGAGATTGGTGATTAGTGAATGGGGAAGAACAGGCTTGTGGGACTTAGCCATTAAACTGCGGGCTCTCTGCTAACTCTGGGGAGTTTGTGTCATATTTGAATTGAATTATAAGATAGCCATGTGGTGTTTGAAGAATTGGATAATTGATTGGTGTGAGGAAAACCCACACATTTGATATCAGAGTGTTGAGGGGAAAAATAATTCAGAGCCAGACTTTAAGTAAAAATGTTCTCAGTAAGAAAAAATACTTTTAAACATTTTGTAACTCTTCACATGTTGATTTTATATAAAACAACAAGAACAATAATAATAGGGTTGTTGTACATTTTAATTTTAAAAGCCTTTGAAAAGTTTTTTTTTAATGTAAAATTTAAGAAATTTTGTTCTCTGATGCTTCCTGGAGACATTTATTATTTCATTTTTATAGTTTTAATCTCTCTTTTCTTTCTCTATCTCTTTTTTGTTTCCCATATTTAATGAGAAATGGATATATAGTACTCACTCTTTCAGAGAGAGTCTACAGTAATAAGTGAAGATCCCCTAAAGGATTTATAAATACAAAAACTAACATGAAAACAAATATCTGTAATAGAATGTAATTAAAACAAACAACAAAGGTATTATCTCTACTTATCTGATGGATTATAGAAGTCTTGCTATTTTGGAAAGCAGGAAAGATTTGAGATGCACCATGAAGAATAAATGCCATTCTCACAACACTAAAATTTTAACATAACCAACAACAGAACTGAAAAAGTGTCTAGGGAATTGGTGAGTAGTTTGGATTTATTTGGATTTTATTTTATGGAGGAATACTTATCTTGGTAGCATAGGAATATAGAAGTTGAGACTGGTAAGGCAATTTGAAACTATATTGTGGGAGTTTTGATCAAAGCGCAAAAACTTTGTTATCTAGGTAATGATAATCTGGTGTATACTTTTCAGAAAGAAAGTAGTTTAATGTTTTAAATTAATATATTATTATTTTGTTGGTAGAATGAGATGGTAAAGTCAGAGTTTGGTTAAAGAAAAAAGAGATTGGCAGGTATTAATCCTTGCAACTAATGAAGAATACTTAAAGCAATGGTGTTATTCAGGAGAAAAGTAGAGGCAGAATATCCAAGGAATAGTTTACAAAACTAATTCACTATTCATTAATTCACTTAAGAACATTTGTGATGACTAGATAACTGTTGGAGAAAAAGTGTGACTTCCCTTTATTAAAACCCAGCCAAAAGTGTGCAGACCAAAAGAAAAGAAATGCACAGATATTTCTATACTGTAAGGCACTTAGGGTCGCAAGAGATGGAAGTGCTACGAGGTATTGACAATGAAGCAAATACTGGGTTTAAAGAACTATATAAGTCACTCTAAATTTTTAAAATCTATACTGGGTTCTATGGGTAACATAAAAGAGTTTTAAGCATGAAATGGCTTAATACAATTTGTGTATTAGTATGACTTTTTTTGGTAGGAGCATGGCAGTTAAATTTGAACAAGTAATGGTATATTTCTTAAATGTATCTTTGTTATTACTTTACCTTGGAGTATAAAAGACAGAGAGAAGATATTGGCATGCATATAGCAATTTTGTAAAAAATATTATCCTAATTATATTCTTTGAAAAGTTGTTAAAATTGTCCTTCTGAGTATTTTATGGTTAAATATTAGATATATTTATTATATAAATACAAATATAATTATTTTGAACTTGGTAAATAAAACTGAGCCAAATATTTTATTTATGTATTAAAAATATTTTTCTTAATCAGAATGAAGCTGTACCACTACCATAGAGGCTTCCCACTCAGCAGAAATAAAACATTAATGCAAACTATAACCCACTTATGATGGAAGTAGTTTGAAAAAGGAGGAAGTAGCTTATAAAAAGGAATTACCCTGATGAGTATTTAAATCTAGTTTGAAATCTGTGATAATTTTCACAAGCCCTGTTGTGTGCTTAGAACCTGTGGACAAAAAAGTGGCCACATACTAAACATGACAAGCTCAGGGGAGGCCTGTTGACTCATAGGATGGTCTGAAATTAAAACTTCCTAACTGAGAGCAGCTCATTGCAGGTAGTCCTGTCCTAGGCCGGTATCTCCCCTGACAAAGGTCAGTCTTACCTTAACTGAGCCTGTCTGTTGTCTTTTTGCATCTATGATAACATACCTTTGACATTTCCTTTTTTTTCAAACCCTTCACTGCAGCAGAGCAGAGACCACAAAACATGTAATTCATACTTATCATGATTATCATGTTGATTGTTAATTGCTAACTCCCCTATACCCTGCAATGTAAACGTGTCTTTTATCCAGTCCAGAGATTTCTCCACTTTGCCTTCTCCCACCTCCCTAATCCATTAATGAATTTCATACAACCCCCTTATGTCTCCTCCTTTGATTGTAATGTGCAAAATAAGGTGCAAGCCTGCTGTGTTCTGGAGCATTTTCTCAATTCATTGAGATTTTTCTTTCTGGCAATTGTTATCAGTTTGGCTCATATAGACTCACAAAAATTATCTGCAGGTTTAAATGTTTCTTCCATTGACAAACCTGTGTATCTGAATCTTTAAGGGACAAAGTAAAATGTTGAGATAGAAAAGGAGTCAGAGTTGAATTGATGTGTAGGCAGGTTTGTAATGGAGTGGTCACAAGATTGAGTAGCTTCTGCTTGAAGGTTGCTAGTGTCTGAAGAATAGACATCCAGAGTCATAAGCTGAGGAGAGCGATCAAAGATGATGAGCCATGTGGTAAGTGCTGAAAATCATCATTATCAAAAACTCAAGTACACTCTCTTTGATTTTTAGAATGTTCAGCCAACCTAAAATGTAGAGACTTTAATCCATATGTCTTACCATCTCTATAACCACATAGGGAAACATAGGTTTAATGGCAATTGATTAAAGACCAAGCAATGGGAAACAATCAGGGATGGATTTTAAAAGCCAGAGGCAATAAAAAGAACAGAAATCTAGAGACACTAGTAAGAGAGCACAGGCCATGAGGATAGGAGAATACATGGGCAGAGCAGTCAAAATATACAGATAAGAAATGAACAGGTTTAGAAAAAGAGGGAAGGATTGAGTGTGATAAAGGGAGAAGTCAAAGATGTCTCTCACTTTTCCCACATTAGTTACTGAAATGCTGCTTATGGCATCTATACAGGTGAGGAGCATGGAGGAGGAGCAGGTTTGATATGGATGTGACTTTTAGAAGAGTATTTTGATATGCTGTCAAGAAATTCATTATAAAAATTGTCATGGACATGAGTTATTTAAACAAATGGCCACTTGAAAATCATAAGCACATAAGCTATCTAGGAAATAAATTAGAATAATGAAAACCCCCAAGAAAATGTGGAGTCCAAGTAAACACTTTTCAAGGAGAATGTCATAGGAAAGCATTCATTGAAGATGGGCAAAGCAGAAAGTGACCAGGAAGACTGACAAGTAGGAAAGATAGAAGAATACACAAGATAAACAGCACTGAGAAACAGAACATAGGGCAAAACTGAATCTGAAGATCACATCAGTACTTTAGGAAGTTTAAATGGGTAGAAATCAATAAAAGAAAATATTTGGTTTCTTTAAGCCCCAGGTTTTAAGAATCTACTAAAATCCTTTACAAAACTCAACCCAATGGTACCAAATGAGAATAAAAACACAAAAGTCTTTTTTAAAAAATTCTTTGGATTTTGCATTTGATAATAGTCAAAAGAAAAAAAAAGGTATACAAATGTATAGTTATTAACCAGTCTATGTTTATATATATATACACTATATTTTATTAACATTAATTTTAATTACTTGAACTCATAGTGAGTAAAAACTTTGAGCTTGAGTTGCTCACACTCAAAGTTGTATGACCTTGGATACATTACACAATTTTCTTGATTAACACTTCTTCATTGTGAAATAGAATCACCTGCTTATTGAAGGGGCTAAAATTCTGCCACCCCAAAGCTCCTTTTTGGAATATTAATTTTAAGCTGCTTATTAAGAAACAAAAGACTCAGAAAGAAACTTTGACCCTCTCCCCTTTCTGCTCAAGAGATTCAGACAAAGAAACCTACTTCAGGATGGAGATCTTAGGATGCTGCCTCAGTCTTCCTTAAATTAAGTATGGTGAAACAAGAGGGCTCAGGCAAGGTATCTGCTAGCTAGATACCCCCTGTGTTGCAAGGATTTTTCTGCCATGTGTCTTCCAATTTTCCTGAATTACCTGTAACTTGCCCAGTCTCACTTCTGAAATCTAATACCCCATACCCCCTTTCTCTTTGTCCAAAAAGCTCTTAGTTACCTGTACGGAACTCACTTTAGGTACAATATGGCTTCAACAGCAGAGGCTTCTGGGAGAGGTGGTACTTTCTGTGACTTCTGACCTCTCTGTGGCTTTTTAACTCTTTATGACCTCATACTTGCTGACTACCCCAATAGACAAAATGCTGCCCAAAACCTAATGGCATGCTCCCAGGAAGGAGGTTAATGAACGTATAGAGTATAATAACTGCCTGATACTATCTTTTAACCTTTCCTTTAACTTAGTAATACATTGTTCTCTCAGGAGGCCTATACAACTCCCCACCGTTTGGCTTTGTTATTACCCCCCGCTACTCATCACTTTTAAAAAGGGAACTCTGTCCTGGGAGGGGTGTGGGCTTTTCATGACCAGCCACCTCTGGAAACAAGCAGCTGCTTTTCCCATGTATGTACGTTTCCCCTGCGAAAGCTCTTAGGGATTTCAATAAGGCTGCTTGTCGGTTCTACAGAATCAATCCTGAAGTTAGACTTTGGGGGCTACCCCCAGCAATACTCAACGTTGCCTCACTGTCTTGGGAATTTTCACAAATTTAACATGTCTATGTGAATTTGCTATGTGCGTGTATTAAACTTGGCTTTTTCTCCTGTCTATCTGTCTCTGTTAATTAGGTTATTGGCCTATCCAGAAGAACTTAGAAAGTGGGAGGAAAAGTACTAATATTTTTAGCTCTTATATAAGGAAGTTATATTACTAATATTGTTATAGGTAGCTAGATATTAATAAAGGACGGGAGCAAAGGGAATCAGACATTAGTAAGCCTAGTAAACCAGGGAGTGATAGGACAGTAAGCCTGCTTCAGTAGGAAGCTACAGCTTCACACACTCCCTAGGGAACCACCAGTTTGGTCCCCACAGATTACCTGGGGCCGTGGTCGGCAAACTCATTAGTCAACAGAGCCAAATATCAACAGTACAACGATTGAAATTTCTTTTGAGAGTCAAATTTTTTAAACTTAAACTATATAGGTAGGTATATTGTTATTAACTTAATTAGGGTACTCCTAAGGCTTAGGAAGAGCCACACTCAAGGGGCCAAAGAGCCGCATGTGGCTCACGAGCCACAGTTTGCTGACCACGGACTTGGGGGAATGATAGAAAAATACAGAGAATATTTCTCTGCTGGGCAAAGAGGCCTGTCTGTCTAGCTTAGGAAAAGGATCAGATGGGATAGGGACACAGAACCCAATAAGATGTAGGAAATGGATTGTTTAGAAGGAGGATCCAACATCAGCCCATGAAACATTGGGAAGTCGATTGGTTAGTTTGAAAGGTCCTTCCCAAACTTGAGATAATATAATCTCAGCTTAACAAAGAGCTCTCTCTCTCTCTCTCTCTCCACAACCTCACCCTGTTCCCTCAAGCGTTTTTTTCCACAGCAGGTATGTGTCCCTAGCAGCCACCTGGGGCCTGCCTGGGGCCTGGCCTGCATGGGCTCCAAGTGCAGGCCTGGGTGCAGCACAAACCAGAGCACAGCCAGGAACACAGACTCAGCTAGCGGATCAGGACAGAGACATGAACAGAATGGAACAAAATGTCTGGGCATTGGCCCTATTTTGGGCTTGATGAAGATGTTATTGGAGAAAAATATGCCTTTGTCTTCCCCCATTGCTAGTGAAAATCAGGCTTCTAGTGGTACCACTGGAAGAAGCATTTCAAGAGGAACCCATGGAAGGATGAGCTATGGGAAAAGTTTATTTCCATGGAATTACACCCCTGGGTTTCCAAAGTACCCTAGTCCCGTCATTACAGTGTAGCTGGGGTTTCAATAGAGCTCAAGTCAGAACTAGTGTCCAGAGTTTCCATTACATGTTGGAGCAAAGTCCAGTCCAGCATCGGGGTAGTTGTAGTCCATTAGTCCATTGTGTGTGGGAGTCTGCATGGCCATAGGCCACACAGGAGAATGCCAGGAAGCCAAGTGTGAGCCATGAGCCAAGCATTCAGGAGAAACTTAGAGGAACCAAGAGAGCAAACTCCCTTTTTCAAGAGATTATATCCCAAATCTTCAGCCCCTTGCATTGGCACACCCATTCTAGCCACTGATCTCTGTTTCCAGGTGTGACTGACAAGCAGATATATTTCTGATGTGGTTCCCTCGCCCTATGTTTTGCAAGGAAAATGTCTATAATATCTTGCCTTCCCTTTGCTCCTTTCCTATTATTAATAACTAGTTGATTACAGTGGTATCAAAGACAAGGCTGAACTTCTTTTACATTGGGACAGAAAAAGGTGAGCCATCAGGAACCTGGAGGCAGCCTTTTATTTCCACCCAAGTAAATCTTACCACACACTACCATATGTGGGTTCCCAGAATGCTTTACTTATGAGTATATGAAAGGCCCTAATTTCCACTGGCAGCAATAAGCTCAGTTAATTGTCACAAGTTGAGGAAGAAATTAAGGTTAAGTATGTAATCAACAAATGTGCTTCATTGATTTGACTATCCTATATAATAACAGCCAAATATGCTAAGTGTCTGGGCGTTCAACCAATCAAAGTGTAATATGCTAATGATATTCTAAGGCTGCTCAAACGCTTGCTATGATGTGCACTGATCACCAGGGGGCAAATGCTCCTACTGGTAGGTTAACTTGCTGCTGGAGTCTGGACAATCAGGACTGTGCTTGATGAACTGGACTTGCCCCGGGGCCTTCCTGCATTCCCTCTCCTGCCTGCCCGAATGGTGCACTGGTGGGGTCCCTCGGCCTGGCCTGTTACCTCTTGCAATCCAGGACCCCTTGGGGGATGTCAGAGAGCCTGTTTCAGCCCAATCCCACAAGCCAGGCTGAGGGACCCTAGTAGTGCACGAATTTGTGCACTGGGCCTCTAATATTTTTATATCTCTTTTTAATTGTTGAACCTTAACAATCAAAACCAAAAACTCTTTTAAATTTATCAGTAATCCTAAATCACTATTAAGAACAAAAAAACAAATAAGTAAATGGACCTAAAGAATAACAAAACAAATGCATTTTTTACTCATCTTATGAATTTCTCTTATACCCTATGTTCTGATTCTAATTTATATCACAGAGTTGAAAACTTTCCCATAGATCTTGACAGTTCACTCACACAGTTAAAACCCGAAGTTTAACAATACTATACTTGAAATCTATTGCTCTTGAAGGACCACAATTCTGTTACCCTAAAGTTGCATTTTTGGATATTGATTATAAGTTGTTTTTAAGAAACAAAACACTTGGAAAGATACTTTGACTCTCCCCTTTTTCCTGCCCAAGAGTTTCAGACAGAGAAACCTCCTTCAGGAAATAGATCTTAGGATGTAACCTTAGCCTAATTTGAATTAAGTTTGGTCAACAAAAGGGTTTCAAGCAGGTGTGTGCTAGCTGGGTACCTACCCCTTGTACCCAATTGTTTCTGAATCACCTAAGTAAGGATTTTCTTTCATTTTTCCTGCTCTTTCTCAACTACCTGTAAATTGCCCATTCTCACTTCTGAAATCGAATATCCCACACCCTTCTCCCTTGTCTAAAAATGCCTTATATACCCAATATTGCTTTACTGTCTGTGGAATTTTCTTGGAATGATTACATTTATGTAAATTTCTTGTGTGTGTGTTTATCAAACTCTGATTTGTTCCTATTAATCTGTCTGTAAATTTGGTTATTAGCCCAGCCAGAAAAACTTAGAAAGTGTGTGTTAGGGTCCCTGAATGAGGAACCCACAAGGTCAAAAGGTATAAAGAATTATAAACTTATTGTTATATCTGCTAGCAGAAGGGCTGAGACCAAAATGGCATCAGTAGGGCAGAGTAGGGGGAGCGGAATATTTATGTCTCTTGTAAAGGTCAGTCAGAGTAACTGGTTGGAAGAGTGCAGATGGAAGCCAGGTAGAGGGGGTACTGGAAACTGGGTGAGGTGATTTACTGGAAACTGAAGGACGTTAATCATGAAACCAATAATGAGAATAACAGGGAAATCCCTGGAAGGGGCAAGAGCCCCAATCGGGGCATAATGGAGCACAAGAATAAGCCTAACGGTGGGCAGAAAATTATTACTATTTTTTTTTAGCTCCCATTCTCTCCACCATATGCCATAAAAAATAAAAAGTTTGTCACAGTATTGAAATGGATTAAGAGAGGCAAGCGTATTAATGTAGCTAAACATCTGGATATGTTTAACACTACCACACCAACCATTTCTAGCACTGATTATTCTTATTAGGAATATAATCAGATGACAAAGATAGGGAATATTAGGTTTAAGTAAGTGTGTTTCTTTTTTTCTCAAAATTGTAGACATCACATTTCAACATTAAATAATTAGATTGAAGGCTACATTTGAGTTAAATAAAATAAACACAAGGCCTTATTTACCCTTCCCCACTAAATCCAGTTGCTAAGAGAATCAGCAACAATTTGAAAAATAAGTTAACAGAAATGAAATAAAATTGCCTTGGCTAATGGTTTGTGAAGGAAGCCAATGCGGGGGCTTATCTAAATCTAAGCTGGATTCAAAACACTGCAAATGGTATTAGTAGGGAAGCAAAGAAAAACTGACTCCAGATGCTACATGAGTCAATGAATTTGCCAAGATTTTGATCAGAAAACTTGGCAATCAGAATTTAGCATGGATAAGTGGAACTGGCATAATAAAATTTAAATATTAATTGTATCCTTGCAGTAAAAAGCAAATAATGCAAAAGAAAAAAAGATTTGAGCATAATTAAATGGGCTTTACTTTTTAAAAATCAAATTTATATTCTCAAATACAGCAAACATATTGTCAAAAGAATACTTAAGATAAAGATCTTCACAAATTGTGTTCTCTGTATATTACATTTTTACTAAGAGTGCTAACTTCTGTTTGGATTAATTATATATGGACTAAATATTATATCACTAATAATAGACACTCTTGTCTAATATATTAAAAGGCAACAAAACATGAAGTCTACATATTTTGCATCAGCTCTGTCATGTGTTGTATGTTTAATTTAGGGCGCTGTTTTTAACATTTTTTGGGTCAGTTTCCTGCTTTGCTTAATGGGAAGTTTATAAAATATGTATAAGAAATCACCTTACAGATAAATGTTTCTCTTGGTTGAGGCAAATTTATCTAGAAAAGGATATTTATTTGAGTTTTATGACACAAGTCATAGAAAAATCACTGATCTGGGATCAAGAATCCAGGATCCATATTGGTCATGCTGACAGGAATGTACCTGGGATAAATCATTAATTCTGCTGATGAGCTCAGAGCACTTCTTTTTTTTTTTAATATATTTTACTGATTTTTTACAGAGAGGAAGGGAGAGCGATAGAGAGTTAGAAACATCGATGGGAGAGAAACAGCGATCAGCTGCCTTCCGGACACTCCCTACTAGGTATGTGCCCGCGACCAAGGTACATGACCTTGACTGGAATCGAACCTGGGACCCTTGAGTCCGCAGGCCGACACTCTATCCACTGAGCCAAACCGGTTAGGGCAGTATACTACTACTTAACTATCATGCCACAGGGTCACATGGGACAGCCTTTTCCTAAGGGGCTTTAATCATTCCACAGTTAGCAACTTTACTGAGATTTCATTCACTCATTTAAAGGGTACAATTCAATGGTTTTTAGTATACATAGAGTTGTGTAAACATCACCACAATCAATTTTAGAACATTTCAACATCCCTAAAAGAAACCCATATCTGTTTTCAGGCACTATTTCCTATTTCTCCCAACCTTCCCAGGCCTAGGCAACCATTAATCTACCATCTGTTACTATAGATGTGCCTATTCTGGACATCTCATAGAAACTGAATCATTCACTATGTGCCTTCTCTCACTCTTCTCTCATTCTTGTACATTTTCCAGGGCCATCCATGTTGTAGCATGTATCAATACTTCACTTCTTT
>NW_006300367.1:3919283-3935647 GCF_000327345.1 Myotis davidii
ACAAAGACATAGGATACACAGGGCCAGTATTTGAAAATTGTGGATAATCCATTGGTAAACCCTAAAATCCCTTTGTGGTTCCTGACTAACAACCAGAGTGAGGTAAAGAAACAGAAGAAAGAGATAGTTAGGTGATAGATGATAGATAGATAGATAGATAGATAGATAGATAGATAGATAGATAGATGATAAAGAGATGATAGATGAGCATATGCCAGAATATCAGAGAACCAACAAGTTCTCAACAGCCAATAAAAATCCCTTCAGCTTTTCTTCCCCTTCAGAGGATGGATAATATAGATTGAATGCTTATATTTCTCCAAAATCCATATTTGAAAATCTAATGCTGGAGATATTGATATTATGAGTTGGAAACGTTGGAAGTCATGAGGTCAGTGGGGCAAAGCTACATAAAAGGGAAGAATGATCTTATATGTGAGAAATAAATTCATGTTGTTTATAAGCCACCAGTTGGTATTTTGTTTTTGCAACTTTAATGAAGTAACAGAAAAGATTAGCCATTACACAACTCCCCTAGACATTCTTCTGTTCACAAAGTCACTGTGATTTCAGCTAGTGGATTGGCTCATGTAGAGGATAGGATGTGGTAGCACTCATGTGCCTGGCACCCTGCTGAGGATGGCAGAAATGGGGCTCAGTTGAAAGAGTATTTTCAAATGCGATAGTTTAGAATTCAATAAAGGCATTCCAAGGTCAACAAAAACAGAGAATTTATTGCTGGCAGATATGCCTTTTAAGAAACCATAAAGGATGTTATTGAGGCTGAAAGCAATGACACTGGATGATAATGTGAATCCACACAACAAAACAAAGAGCAGTGATCAAGGTAATTATGTAATTATGAAAAGTAAGGATGCATATTTTTTATTATAAATGGATTTTGTTTTCTGCTGGTTTGTTTTTTATTTAAGCCTCTTTTGATTTCCATGATTTTAATTTGTTTACATTCTGCTGTACTCTTGCTAAGTTTAACTTTGGGTATTTTACTTTTTTATCTTTATTGTTGAGAGTATTACAGATGTCCCCCCTTGTCTTCCCCTTGCACCTCACCATCAGGTTCCTCCCTGCCCCAGGCCTTCACCACCCTATTGTCTGTGTTCATGGGCAATGCATATATGCATATAAGTCCTTTGGTTAATCTCTTCTCACATACCCCAGCCCCTCTTAGATTCATCAATCAGTTCCTTGTGTCCATGCCTCTGATTCTATTTTTGAAAGGTGAACATGGTAGGATAGCATGGTGGTGTACACAGGCAGGCTAAGTAGCCATCTCAGACTGTGGATAAAGAAAATTGAATTTATTTAAGGAAAGGGGATACGGGAGGGAAGGGCTGCACAGCACTGAGCCAAGTGGACATTGGGTCGATGATGGCAGCACCCAAGAGCTGGAGTTTCGTCCTTACATTCAGTCACAGGAGGGAAATTTTTGTCAGTGGGACTGGGGGCTGAGCTGGTCTGGGAATGCAGATGGAATGCAGGTGTGTGATCAGGTGTGTTCAGGACAGCTTCAATCCCTTTCATGGTTTGACTTCTGGTGTCCTGCAGGTTTTTTCCAGTCTTTTGTTCTCCAGCGGCAGAAAGCTTACAAGTGGCAATTAAAGAGTGTATTGCCCTACAGTCCTAACAATTTTATACATCAGTTTACTGTGTTTATTAGATTCCACATATAAGTGAGATCATGTAATATTTATCTTTCTCTGACTGGTTTATTTTGCTTAGTATAATATGGTATAATGCAATAGGTATAATATTGCTTGGTTTATGATATATAAAAATTTCACATATTTTTAAATATATATTTATTGATTTTTCACAGGGAGGAAGGGAGAGGGATAGAGAGTTAGAAACATCGATGAGAGAGAAACATCGATCAGCTGCCTTCTGCACACTCCCTACTGGGGATGTGCCCACAACCAAGGTACACGGCCTTGGCCAGAATTGAACCCGGGACCCTTGAGTCCGCAGGCCGATGCTCTATCCACTGAGCCAAACCGGCTAGGGCAAAATTTCACATATTTGACAATAATGTAAGGCCCTAAAACCCCCGGAGAGTCCGACAGAGGAGGCGACGACCCCAAGTCAAACGCAGAGACTGGAACTTGATGCAAAAGCAAGAGGTACTTTATTACAAGCGCAGCGCAGGGGCTCCCAGGCAGGCAGGCAGCAACCCGAGGGAAGTGCTGGCTGACTGGAGCCCCGAGCAATTGTAGAACAAGAGTTTATAAAGGCAAAAACCACACGCAGGTGGCCTGGAATGTAAACCACACACAGGTGGCCTGGAATGTCAGGAAACTGGGTTATCAGTTAACTCATCTCCTGAGGGGACAGGCCTCTGTTAGCAGTTGAGTCATTTCCTGAGGGGCCAGGGTAGTCTGTCTTGCATAAACCCACCCCAGGGAGAGATAAAACAACTCTGCTGTGACTACACCAGAGCACCAGGCTTACTGGAAAGGTCAGTTAGCACAGACCGATCCCCGGAAGAGATAAAATAACTCTGCTATGACTACACTAGGGCCGGGGCTTGCAAGAGAGGTCTGGGGGAGGGAGAGGCTTCTCCCTGGCCTTACAATAACAGCACAAAGTTGATGGGTAGAAGCAGAGCTATATTGAAGAAAAGTGATGACACTAGATGTTTAATCAAATCCACAAGAACAAATGAAGAAAACCTGTAATGGTAAGCAAGGAGCTTAACAAACTCTACAAATATATTATTGTTTTCTTTTTCTTCTTGACATTTTAAGTAGATATAAAATTATGTATTGTAATAACTATGCAGTGTATTATTGGTTTGTATCTTATGTGCATGTAATAATAATACCCCCCCCAAAAAAAGAAAGAGAGAATAGAGCTATATAAAAGTAACATTTCTCTAATTCACTAAAATTTAGTCAATAAAATCTCAACTAGGTTTTAATAGGTTAAGATGTATATGGTAACCCTTACAGAAATAATTAATAAAATAAATTTTAAAGTACTGTAATAATTATTAATGAAGTTCAAATACTACTTGAAGAAATATTCACTTAATACAAGAATGGAAAAGAAAATATAGAGAAAGAAAAATTATGAAACTGGGAAAAAAGTAGAAAGGCAGAAATAAATCAAACTATCAAAAAAATAAAATAAAAACATCAAATGTTAGTTATGTAAACAATGCAGTCAAAAGACAGAGAGGCAAGAGTAAGTGGCCACAGCAAAGTGCGCATCCAATGCACCATAAGCCACAACAAGCTTTAGAATGGCTGGAAAGGCTGGTGGAGAAGGTGGCTTTGGGGGCCCTGCCTCTCTATACTAACTCACCCATCCTGGCAGTAGGTTGTTCAAATCCCAGGGCCAAGGGAGCAGCCCATCTCATCATTCTACCATCTCCTCACATCTACCCTCTCTGGGGAAGGTGTGTTCTGTGAGCTGAAAGAAGAATAATTGGTCTCTCACCTACAAAGTTCTTCTGGCTGGGCTATCAAATTAACACATATTATCAGAAGAAAAATCAAAGTTTAATTAATGAATGTGGGGAATTCACATAGGCATGATAATTCCATAAAAGTTCTAAAGTGAGGCAAAAACTGTGAGCCAAAGACATTTTTGGACAAAAGAGAAGGGGCAGGATGGGATATCAGGTTTCAGAGGTGAGAATGGGTGACTCACAGGTAGTTGAGGTGGAGCAAAACTCATGACAGGAAAATTCTTGCTGGGCAACTCAGTGACAATGGGACACAGGTAACATCTAGTTACCAGGCACCTTCCTGAAACCCTCTTATTGTATTTAATGTAAGTTAGGCTAATGTGGCATTCTAAGATCTTCCTGAAGCCATTTTCTTTGTCTGAATTTCTCAGGCAGGAAAGGAGGAGGGCCAATTTTTCTTTTTTTAGTTTTGTTTCTTAATGAACTAGTTGAAATTAACATCTCAAAAAGGCAGCTTCAGGGTGGCAAAGCATTATAGATGTGGCTCCATATAAAGACAAAACAACAACAAAAGAGGGCAGAATATGTAGGAGTGAAAAAAAAGTGATCCAACTACATTCTATTTACAGGTAAAAACATTACATTCCATGGTATTGAAAGGAATTTTAAAGACAGGACAGGCAGTTTCAGGGAATGAGAGGGGTCCATGGGAGAGGAGTGCAGATGTGATGGGCTTCAATGCTTACCTTACTTTCACAGAGGATAGAGAAAAGTCACAAGATACCGGGCAGAGGGAAGCACACTTTCACAGAGGATGGAGGAATGTCACAGATATGGGGAGAAGAGGAGGGGGCACTACATGGGCTTTGGACTTTGAAACTGATACTCTGCTGAAGAATGACCAATTAGGAAATATTTAGGATTGATTTTTTCCCCCACTAAATAGAGAGAGATTGGGTTTTTCTCATTTGGAGACCCCTTGGGGAGGCAAAGTTTGCATATGCTTCCAATAAACTTCCTCATTTATTACTAAAGAAGCCTTTTAGTCTGAGTTTATTCTTCAAACTTCATAGGGCAGGAACCCACAAGGGGGAGATTCTGTGCTCCTGTGGGGACCCTAATTAGAGTACCCTGGAAACTCAAGGCCAATTAGAGTATAGAGGCCTTGTTCAGAGTACACAGGATGTCCAAGGCCACTGAGCATGGGAATCTTAATCAGGGTTCCCAAGGCTAAGATGCTATATGCAGGTGCAAGGATGCAGCAATCTATGCACTGCGCAAGCTTTCTCTTTTATAACCTAAATGATTGATGTCACTATTTGGAAAGAAGCCTCTTTTGTCTAAGTAGTATAAAGTTGTTACTGACCAGACAGTGTGCTGCTTGGTGGGGCTGCTCCTATGTAAGGTAGGTTGCTGTTATGTGAGGTTGTGCGTACAAAGGCTACTGCTACTGTGTGGGAAAGATGTATTGTTTCCTAGCCGGTGTGAGGCTACCTGCTGTATGGGACTTTGCTTTGAAAAACTATTTTGTCTAGTGGCCCCTTTTTAGCAATACCTACATGGCCACTGGCTCCTTCAACGAAGATTTTCTCATATACAACTCCCATGGCTTCTCTGTCTACCACCAGGCACCCAAGAAGTTCAGCCCCTGGCAGAGGGCCTCGGACCAAACAATTGGCGTAGTTGAGTAGCATATAAAGGAGGAACTGAGTTTCCAACAATTACTACAGTGAGCAGGGTTCAAGGAGGAATTTGCTCTGACAATCAGTGCAGTGAGCAGGATGGAACAGTGAGTGCTCCCACAGCCCTGAACACCATGTTACAGTATAAATAGGTAAAAAAAAAAATTGAAAAATGTATGTCATTTAAACAACAACCATGGAAATGCTGGAATAGGTAATCCTATGTGATAAAACCCTAATATGCAAATCAACCAAACTGTGGAATGACCAGTCACTATGATGCACTGACCACCAGGGGGCAGATGCTCAATGCAGGAGCTGCCCCCTGGTGGTCAGTGTGCTCCCACAGGGAGAGCGCCGCTCAGCCAGAAGCCTTATTCATGGCTGACAAGTGCAGTGGCAGTGGTGGGAGCCTCTCCTGCCTCTGAGGCAGTGCTAAGGACCCCAGAGGGGATGTCCACCTGCCAGTTAAGACCTACTGTCCAGAGGGACTGGGCTTAAGCTGGCAGATGGACATCCCCTTAGGGGTTCCAGACTGCAAGAGGGCACAGGCCAGGCTGAGGGACATCGCCCCCACCCCCCCGTGCAGTGCACAAATGTTGTGAACTAGGTCTCTAATATTAATATAAAGAATAACTTGGAAAAAAAATTCTAGAGATAAAGATGAACATTTTATCTTAATAAAAGGAATATACCATGAACAAGAGATAACAATTATAAGCATACTAGTGGCCTGGCGCACGAAATTCATGCACTCAGGGGGGTCCCTCAGCCTGGCCTGCACCCTCTCACAGTTCGGGAACCCTTGGAGGATGTCTGATCGATGGCTTAGGCCCACTCCCACCACAGCCACGGCTCTCTTCAGCCATAAGCCCGGCTTCTGGCTGAGCAGTGCTACCCCTTTGGGAACGCACTGACCACCAGGGGGCAGCTCCTGCATTGAGCATCTGCCTCTTAGTGGTCAGTGCACATCATAGTGCAGTGATGGTGAACCTATCACCTTTGACAAGTGAACTCATGTTTTTTGGTTGATTTTTCTTTGTTAAATGTCATTTAAATATATAAAATAAATATCAAAAATATAAATCTTTGTTTTACTATGGTTGCAAATATCAAAAAAAAAAAAATCTATATGTGACACGGCACCAGAGTTAAGTTAGGGTTTTTCAAAATGCTGACATGCCAAGCTCAAAAGGTTCACCATCGCTGTCATAGTGACTGGTTGTTCTGCCATTTTGTCAATTTGCATATTAGCCTTTTATTATATAGGATATCTACCTAACAAAACACCCTAAAATACATGAAACAAGAATTAAAAGCATTAAAAGAAGTAGACATTTTAATAATAACAGTTGGAGATTTTAATAACTCACACTTAATAATGGATAGATTAGACAAAAGAACAAAAAGAAAATAGAACATATTCTAGGTCATAAAACAAGTCTTAATAAATTATAAAATGAATTGTTGTATAGTATTGTTTTCAATCACAATGTTGTAAAATTTGAAATCAATAAGATAACACATTTGGGAAATGTTCAAAAATGTGTAGAAATTGAACACTAAGTATTCAATGCATCAAATATAAACCAGGAAAATTATAAAACAAATTCTGAAATGAGTTAAAATTAAGACATACTATAGAGAAAAGAATTTAAAGTTTCTTTGAAACAATGAACAAAATAAACAAACCTGCAGTTATACTACCAAGTAAAAAAGAGAAAAGTCTAAAATTATTTTTATAAGAAATAAAAGAGGAATTATTAGTGGAAGTGCAGTTCTTGAGGTACCTTGAGGAAAAGGATTTCCTGAGGCCCCCATAGGATGATGGGGTTTAATGGAAAGCTTTATTGATTGTGTAAAATTAAGGGGGTTCTCCTCCAAGGTCCATCTCACAAGGGAGGCAATCCAATCTTGTCTTCAGCAGGGCCAGAATTAAGGCCACTGCCCATAGTTTTTGCTCCATGTTAAAGTACAGTCCAGTCTAGCCAGTCTAGTGCCTGGATAACTTAGCTTGTGTTCCCAGATGCAGGTTCCACACAGGTTATGGACTATATGGGTATGAATGGGAAACAGTCAGAGCATGGCCACGTGCTCCTCAGAGAGCAAGCCCGAAAAAGAGGCAGCAGGAGGGCAAGAGCAAGAGAACAAGAACAAACAGGAGGAGAACAGGAGTACCAGAGAGGGAACGTTCCTTTGTCGGGGATTTCAACTTTCCAAGATTTCACGCACTTCTGATGGGGACCACCCGCCATCCATCCATTGTTCCCCAGGCCAGAATAACAGGCGATCACGTCCCTGCGTTGCCCCATCTACACTGTGTATGCTCCCACATCCCTTTGTTCCATCCCTATCCCCAGTGATCGCACGGAGGGGACCAGTAGTTCTCTGGGGAGAGTAAGTCTGTAGCTTCTTGGTGAAGCTGCCCAGATGGCCATGCTTATGTTTAATACAATGATAACAGGGGTACTATTATTACCAATCATGCAGGAAAAAAAGACTAAAAGGAATTCTACGGACAACTCTGTAACAATACATTAGACAATTTAAATAAAATGAAAAATTTCTAGAAAAACATGAACCATAAAACTTACTCCAGGAAAAATAAACAGTGTGAATCACATATTTAAAAACATATTTTTATGAGTAATAAATAAAACTATGAAAATTCTGGGAACAGTCTTCACCATTTAATTCCACCAAACTTTTAATTAAAAGTTAATAAAAATTATTTCCAAGCACTTAAAAAAATAAAAGAGGAAATGCTTTGCAACTCATTTTATAAGGTTAATGTTACACTTATACCAAATCAGGCGGGAGGTAGGGGGGTAAGAGATCAACCAAAGGACTTGTATGCATGCATATAAGCATAACCAATGGACATAAGACACTGGGGGATAGTGGAGGCTAGGGGACTGTCTAGGGCGGGGGGGGGATGGACACATATGTAATACCCTTTGTAATAAAAAATTAAAAAAAATAATAAAGCCATTACAAGCAGGAAAATAATACCTAGTAATACATCTTATAAATGTTGTCGTAAAATTCCTAAAACAAATAATAGAAATCTTAAAACCCAAATATAAAGATGACATCTACCAAATTGTGATCTAGCCCAATAATATGAAGTTGGTTTAACTTTTAAAAATAAATACCAAATAAAAAATCAATTACAATCATATCAATAGAATATACATCACTGAAATATAATCTCGATGAAAGAAGAAAAGGTAACTGCCAAAATTCAACATACTTTTATTTTTTAAATATATTTTATTGATTTTTCACAGAGAGGAAGGGAGAGGGATAGAAAGTTAGGAATATCGATGAGAGAGAAACATCGACCAGCTGCCTCCTGCACATCCCCTACTGGCGATATGCCCACAACCAAGGTACATGCCCTTGACCGGAATCGAACCTGGGACGCTTCAGTCCGCAGGCCGACGCTCTATCCACTGAGCCAAACCTGTTAGGGCTCAACATGCTTTTATAATAAAAAAACTCAACAACTTAAAATAAAAAGTAAATTCTTCTAATAAAGTCCATCTAGAAACACACATAAACAAACAAAAAAGAAAAAAGCATACACACATTATAAGCAACATCATTTTTTTTTTAAATAAATATATCTATATGGATTTCAGAGAGGAAGGGAGAGGGAGAAAGAAACATGATAAGAGCATCATTGATCAGCTGCCTCCTGCACGCCCCCTACTGGGGATCAAGCCCGAAACCCGGGCATGTGCCCTTGGCTGGAATCAAACCTGAGATCTTTCAGTCCACAGGCTGACGCTCCACTGAGCCAAACCGACTAGGACAACATCATTCTTAATTGTGAAAAAAGGAACAGGAATAAAGTAAGAAACAACTTTTGACACTTCCATTCAACATTGCACTGGATGTTCTAGCAAAGAGCAATTAAACAGTAAAGTGAAATAAAAGGCATCCAAATAGCAAAGGAAAATGTAAATCTACCTGCAAGGGTAAATGACCTATTCTTGCATATGGAAAATCATAAGACATTCAATTAAAAACTAATAAAAGAGTTCAGCAAGATTGCATCATAAAATACCAAAACATAAAAAGCAATTATATTTCTATACCTAAAAATAAAATTAAAAAATAACTATATTTAAAGTAACATAAAAAAACCCACATAGGTATAAATATAACAAAAGAAGCTCTAAATTTGAACACTGAAATTTAAAACTGTCATTAAAAATTTAAAGGCCTAAAGAGCTGTAAAGGAATACTGTGTTCATTCACTGGAAGACTTAATATTGGCAACATGGAAGTACTAAGATTTATTTTCTCATTTAGTGTAAGCCCCATAAAATCCAAGCTGTCTTTTTTTGTAGATATACAATGTGATTCCAAAATTCATAAAGAAAGCAAAAGACAAAGAATAACCAAAAAATCTTGATAAGGAAAGACTAATTTGGGGCTCACGTTCCCAAATGTAAAAACCACAATCATCAGAAAAATCAATAATCAAGAAATAACAGTACTGGAATAAGAATGGAGATATAGATCAATGGAATCCTATCAATAGTTCAGAAAAAAAGCAATTCATTGTTCTATTCAATTGACTTTTCACATGGGCAACAAGAAAGGTCAATAAGGAATGAGCAGCTTTTGTAACAAATGGTACAGGGGCTATTGAAGATCCACATGCAAAAGAATGATGTTGGACCCTTAATTAACATCATATAATTAACTCATGGTGGCTCAAAGACATCATTTTAAGAGCAAAACATAAAATTCTTCAAGGAAAAAATATGCTTACATTTTTGTGATTTTAAATTAAGCAAAGGTTTCTTATATTTGACAACAAAAGCATAGCAATAACTAAATAAAAACATGTCCACATATGGAACTTTGCACGTTTCCAACCAAGCAATTTAGAGTGTTTTCTTTTAAACTATAGTTTACGATGACTCTCTTGTGCCAGTGACCAGTTTGCCTATTGCAGAGATGAGATCTGGAGATAAAAATGTGAGACTATTAGTTTTCATTGATTTTTTTTTTTTCACTTAAGGTGGCCATTTACTTAAGATGGCCTTGTTTATAAACTAACTTCTCCCATTCAGCCCATTGAAAACGTTTTCAACTGAAAAGAATATATATTTTTATACAAGCAAGTATCTACATTATTGAAAAAAATATATACATACATATATATGTTTATGTATATGTATATAGTGTACTTTAATGTCCTTTCATTCTTGAATGTGCTATTTTTAATCTTTATCACTGAAAGTATTATACATGTTCCCTCCCCCCCACCTCCACTGACATCTTATAGACTGCCCAGTCCCCAGGCCTTCACTGCCCTATTGCCTGTGACTATGGGTTATACATATATGCATACAAGTTCTTTGGATGATCTCTTCCCATCCACACATCCTCCCCCCTTTTTCTTCTGAGATTCTGCAGTTTGTTCCATGATTCTATGTCTCTGAATCTATTTTGTTCATCAGTTTATATTGTTCATTAGATCCCACATATGTTTGAGATCATGTGATATTTGTCTTTCTCTGTCTAGCTTATTTATTTAGCATAATACTCTGCAGGTCCCTCCATTCTGTCTCAAAGGATAAAAGATCTTTATTTTTTACTGCTGCATAGAATTCTATGGTGTAAATGAACCACAGTTTTTTTTTTTTATCCACTCATCTACTGATGGACACCTGTTCTGTTTCCAGATCTTAGCTATTGTAAATTGCGCTGCTATGAACATAGGGTTGCATACAATATTTCTAATTTTTGTTTCTGGTTTCTTAAGATATATTCCTAGAAGTGGGATCACTGGGTCAAAAGGCAGTTCTATATTTAATTTTTTTAGGAAACTCCATACTATTTTCCATATTAGTTGCACCAGCCTGTATTCCCACCAGCAGTATAGTAGGGTTCCCTTTTTTCCACATCCTTTCCAGCATTTGTTATTTACTGATTTGTTAATGGTAGCCATTGTGAGAGGTGTGAGGTGATACCTCATTGTCATTTTTAATTTGTATCTCTCTGATATTTAGTGATTTGAGCATTTTTTCATATGTCTCATGGCCATCTGTATGTCAACTTTGGAGAAGTGTCTATTTACGTCCTTTGGCCATTTTTTAATTGGATTGTTTGTCTTTCTTTTATTAAGTTGCATGATGATAAGTTAAGTTTTACTTATTTTAATTTTATGCCTATGTTTACATATCTATCTATCTAATCTAATAAAAGAGAAACATGCAAATTGACCGTGTCTCTGCTACCCCCCCCAGCCACATCCACCAGCCAATCAGGAACAAATATGCAAATTAACCCAACTAAGATGGCAGTTAATTTGCATACTAGGCACCAGTGGCCTGGGTCTGGGAAACATCATAGGACACCCAGGTCACTCTGAGGTAGGCCCTGTGTGGGCCCTGAGAATCCCAGGAAAGGCCTAACCCAGGGGGCTCCTGGGCAGGGCCTGAGCCTGCAACCAGAGCTGAGGGGGCTTCTGCCCAGGCTTAAGTCTCTGCTAGAGGCTTGAGGCCTGGGAAGGTGCGGAGCCACCAATTGGAGCGGACTGGGGTCCCCTGCCGAGGCCTAAAACCCTTCTGGCCTGGGCAGGGGTGAAGCCTGCGATTGGAGCAGGCTGGGGGTCCCCTGCCCCGGCCTAACACCCAGCCAGAGGTCTTGGGCCTGGGTAGGTGATCAGAGCGGGCTGGGGGTCCCTTATCCAGGCCTAACTACTGACCAGAGGCCTTAGGCCTGGGCAAGGGCCGAGCTGGGGATCGGTGTGAACTACAGAGGAAACACCTTTTCTGACTGCTCATTGGCTAAGCTCTCTGTATGCCACTGGTAATATTCTTAGTAACTTGGGTAATAAGAATCCAAGAAGGTGATGTAGGGTTTTTCCACCTCACTCCTGGAGAAAAAAACGAAGGTCTGCTGCTGGAGGGCTAAGAAATGTCATATCCTGCCCTAGCCGGTTTGGCTTAGTGGATAAAGCCTCAGCCTGCCCACCTCAGGGTCTGGGTTGATTCTGATCAAGGGCATGTACCTAGGTTTCAGGCTCCTCCCTGGCCAGGGCCCAGGTTAGGGCTCATGCAGGAGACAACCAATCAAAGTGT
This sequence comes from Myotis davidii, assembly GCF_000327345.1. Classification (NCBI taxonomy): domain Eukaryota; kingdom Metazoa; phylum Chordata; class Mammalia; order Chiroptera; family Vespertilionidae; genus Myotis; species Myotis davidii. The sequence goes on from NW_006300367.1 coordinate 3,931,499, forward strand.
CCCTCTCACATTGATGTTTCTCTGTCTTTTCCATACCTTGGTGGCTGTGGTGAATGGCAGTGGCTGCAGCAGCGGGGTGATGGGGCTGGCACCTTCCCCTGATCAGCCTGGTCACCTCCCACAAAGGGAGGCCAGACTGTGGCTTAGGCCCTCTCCCCAAGGGGAGCAGGGAGCGGGCCTACGCCATCAGTAGGACATCCCCTGAGGGCTCCCAGTATGTGAGAGGGGGCAGGCTGGGCTGAGGGACCACCACCCCCCCAGTGCAAGAATTTTGTGCACCGGGCCCCTAGTATAAATATAAAAGGCTAAGCAACTGTCTGACTGTCTGACCAGCTGGAAGGTATGACATGCACTGACCATCAGGAGGCAGACGTTCAACACAGGAGCTTCAGGGCTGTGGTGACTTGGCAGCAGCAGTTCTCAAGTTACACACCTTGGAACCAGAGAGGAGGGAGCCCGATTCCTAGTGGGGCCATGGATTCCACCTTCAGCGTTGGGTTATGTTGTTGCTGGGACATTGTCGGCCCCAAATTTGGTTTTAGTACTGAGCTGTGGTGACTTGGCTGTGGTGGTTCTCAGGTGACGCATCCCAGACTCAAACACCAGGGAGCCTGATTCCTTGAGGGGCGGTGCGATTCCAACTTCAACTGTGTGTTATGCTGTTGCTGGGTCACTGTCGGCCCCAAATCAGGTTTACTGCACACTTAACTTTTGCATTCCACATCCTGTACAGCAGCAACTTTGCAGAGTCCCCTCTCACACTCCTGTACCCCTTGGGGGATGTTCAAGAGCCAGTTTTGGTCCAAACCCTACAGGCCAGGCTGAGGGACCCCACCTGCTGGTGGAACCCCACTCACTGTGCAGATGCCCTTCAAGCCACAATACTGTCCCAGGTGTGGCTGGCCAGGGAGAAACTATGGGAGGTTGGCTCCAGGGTTTGTCTGGCCTATCTTGCCCAGTCCCACACCACTGGCCACCTTCTGATTAATTTCCTTTCAATGTGCATGAAACCATGCACAGGTCACTAGCGTGTGTGTGTGTGTGTGTGTGTATGTGTGTGTGTGTGTGTATTTATATATATAAATTTCTTCTTATCAATTACAGTAGTCCCTTTAGCATTTCTTGCAATACTGGTTTGGTGGTGATAAAGTCCTTTAGCTTTTTTTTGTCTGAAAAGTTCTCTATTTGACCATCAATTTTATATGATAGCCTGACTGGGTATAGTAAGCTTGGTTTCAAATACTTGCTTTTAATTACCTTAAATGATTCATACCATTCCCTTGTGGTCTGTGGAGTTTCTGATGAGAAGCCAGCTGATAGCCTTATGGAAGCTCTTTTGTAGGAAACACATTGCTTTTCTCTTGCTGCCTTTAAGATTCTCTCGTCATTAATGTTTAGCATTTTAATTAAGATGTATCTGGGCATGAGCCTGTTTGGGATTTTCTTACTTGGGACTATCTGTGCCTCCTGTTTTGTGTGACAGTTCCCTTCACCAGGATAGGGAAGTTTTCTGCCATTATTTCTTCAAACACATTCTCTCACCCTTGCTCACTTGCTTTCTCTTCTGGTACTCCTATAATGTGAATATTGTTACATTTCATGTTGTCCCACAGCTCCCTTAAGCTGTCCACCTGCTCTTTCTTTTCTTTTTGGTTTTCTGAATAAGTGATTTTTTTTTCTACCCAGTCTTCTAATTTATTAATCCCATCCCTGGCTTCCCCTAATCTGCTGTGTATATCTTTCACTGTGTTCTTTATTAGTGCTATGTTATTCTTCATAATTACTATATCTTTTCTTATGCTGTTGAGTGTCTTTGCTATCATTACTCCAAACTCTATGTCTAATAAATTTCTTATCTCCATTTCATTTTGCTCTTCTTATAGAGAATCCTCCTGTTCTCTCATTTGGGCTTGTTTTTTTTTCTCCCCATTTTGACTGCATATTTGGGTTTGTGTCTATGTATTAGTTATGTCTGCTATACCTCCCAATCTCTAGCGCAGGACAGTGTCAGACACTGTTTCTGACTATCCCTGAGTAACCTGTTTGAAACTATTGGAAAACCACCGCTGTGGCTCCCACTACTGGGTTTGGGTGCCGTTGTAAATAACTAAGATGCACACCAAGGTCTGCTTCTACTAGTCCCGGACCCCAGTGTAGATAAGCCCAATGCTCAACGCTTCCAGAGCCCTACCTCTGCCTTCAGTCTAATTGTATTCAGTCTTGATTATCCTCAGGCTATTGACCACAAGGTGGGGTGAGAGGTTTTCCAATAGGGTGGGGCAACTTTTTTGCCTGCAGGTTGATTATTATTCTCAATCTCTTAATTGGCTTCAGAAACTCCACAAGGAGGGGCAAAGGGTTTTCCAATAGGGTGGGACAACTGCTTTCACCCCAGGCAAAAACTGCCTGGATAATAAAGGTCAATCAGAAGAAGATATTCTCTGCAGCATGAGGGAATGACTCAGCACAGGAAACTGAGGTGTCTGCCTTCTGAGGTCTAACCTCAAAGCCCCAAATCCTGGCTTCTGCTCATACAGTTCCAGTCCACTCTGCCCTCCTTCTATTGGAGCCCAAGGTGAGTGGCTGCATGTGAAATTTTGTGTGTTGGTCCTTTAAGAGGGTACCTGCATTTTTAACTGTCTCTCCCTGGCAAACAGCAACCCTGCTGCTTTTCACAGCCAGATGTTATGTGGGCACCTTTCTCATTTCTAATGCTCTAGAATGGAGAGCTCAGCTTGGGGATCAGATCCCAGAGTTCTCAATGGGAGCCCCCCACAGCTGAAATATACCTCTGGAAGTTCAGTTGCTGTCTGTGGGAGCCCAGTCAGGTCTTTGCATCTCTGCCCTTCTTACCAGTTTCTATGCAATCTTCGCTCTCTATCCTTGGTTATCAGGGTTCTCTCCAGCTAGTCTTCAGTGGATTATTCAGGATGGTTTTTCTGTATTTTATTTATAATTCCAGTTTGGTCCTGGGAACATGTCTGTGTCATTTCCACTTACTCGGCTGCTATTTTGGAATCTCTCCATTTGCTTTTAAACCAGAAAACACTGGGTGCAATTTCTTTTTATGACCTCATAATAAATGTCAAGTGAAATAAAAATTTCATTTTTTCTACCTTACTGAGACATATCTACTAAAACAGCTTAATTTCAAAATCAAGAAAATTTCTCTAATTTCACTTATTTACAAATGATGAAATATACTTTATAACTCAAATTAATAGAAACATGTAATTATTTTTTAATGGATGAAGAAAGGTGGGCTATAGATAAAAGTTAGATTTCAATATTTATAAATAACCTTAGTGAATTTTACTATAGCTGGTTTTGTATATTTAACTACCTCCTTTACATTCCTATGCTCTCTAAACAGTTTTGGTGGAGACATTTGTCAGGGAGAATTAACAAAGCAACAGGTTGTCATGATCATCACTCCACAATTTTGATGTTTAAGGTGTACCTCCAATTAGGATTACTGACAATCTGGACCTTAGAGGCAAGATATATCCACACTTTCCCTTTTTAATGCCCTCACCAATTAAAGGCAATGCAATTAAATGCCATGGTCAAGATGACATAAAAGCACATACTTAGTACATCCTCTTCATCCATGACCCAAAGAATATGCTATGTAAGTTTTTTATTGTCATATTCACAATAAAACTGTATAGTAATTTTTCCTTTACTCTTTTTATGTTGCATAGTATATTGGTGACCAAATAGTTTCACAGCTAAATAAATATATTGATCTTAGTCTATGAATTGATCCTATTATATTTAGCTTATTAGATACTCCCAAATATATTGACATACAGAATGTCTTCCAAGAAACTGTCCCCATATAAATGACCTGACTAAATAAATTCTCTATATTTTAGTATATGTTAATAAATCTCTTCTGATTAATAAAATTCATCATTATATACTTATAATTGTCCATAAAAATCAATTCATTTTTTCAATTTTTAAAGTAACTATTTAAAACTAAAAGATCACTTAAATATTTCCCTTAAATAAATTATTCAGATATTGGCCCAGCTTGTCATTATGGGTAATGAGATGGCCACCAAGTCACTGGATTATAAACCAGACATCAGTACTAATATCAATTCTGTCAGCAAGAGCTTTTTGTTTGGACTTTAGATTTAT
>NW_006300367.1:3935958-3938884 GCF_000327345.1 Myotis davidii
TCCCAGGTTCGATTCTGGTCAAGGGCATGTACCTTGGTTGGGGGCACGTCCTCAGTAGGAGGTGTGCAGGAAGCAGCTGACCAATGTTTCTCTCTCATCGATGTTTCTAACTCTCTATCCTTCTCCCTTCCTCTCTGTAAAAAATCAATAAAATATATATTTTTTAAAAAGGTGAGGGAATTAAAACAAAACAAACCACCTCATGGCCACAGACAATAACATGATGATTCCAGAGGGGAAATAAGGTAGGGAGAGTAGAAGAGGATAAAGGTGGATTAATCATGATAGAAGGAGACCTGACTTAGGGTATTGAGTACAGGTTGCAATATACAGATGATGTATTATAGAATTTTACCCTGAAACCTATATAACTTTCTTAACCACGGTTATCCCAATAAATTCAATAAAAATAAAATAAAATTTCAAAATATGAAAAAAAGTAATTTGTCCAATATAGACTGCAGCAGAAAGGGGTCTCATGCCAAAATCATCTTCTTCTTCTTCTTCTTTTTTAATCCAGTGTTTTATACAGAGAATGAAATACCACCCACACTCAGGATATTTAAGATGTATAAAAATATTATATAATCTTGGCACCTTAGAGATTGTGACAAACTGTGCAAGAAGTGACATTTTGGGTGAGGACCCCCTAGTCATTCTGAATCAGTGACTACACACTGTTTCTTCTGCTTAAACCGGTGTCACTGAGATGTCCAGAGACTTCCCTTCTACTTGTGAAGTCTGCGAGCTGGAAGGAAGTGAATGTGAGTGAGGAGGCAGAAATAAAGGACACCTGTCAGCCATCCCACTGTTTCCATCCATTCATATCAAGAAGCCACTGAGAATTCTTTATTCTTATTTAATGTGGGGAATTTTTGTTATATCCACTGAAATTTTTAATTTAACTTTTATTTACATTGAATTTATTGAAGTGACACTGAAGAGTATTTGCTAAGTAAAATAAGCCGATCAGAAAGAGAAAAATACCATATGATTTCACCTACATGTGGAATCTAATGAACAAAATAAATTAACAAAATAGAAACAGATTCATAGATACAGAGAACGAACAGACTGACAGATGTCAGAGGGAAGGGAGTAGTGGGGGGGTGGCTAGGTGATAAAGGCAAAGGGATTAAGCAAAAACAAAACAAAAACTTCATAAGCAGATAACAGTATGGTGACTAGCAGAGGGAAAGGAAGGGTGTGGTAAAGGGGGAGTAATTGGTGACAGAAGGAGACTTCACTTGCTGTGGTAAACACACAGTACAATATACAGAGGGTTTATTGTAGAACTGTATCGTCGAAACCTATATAACTTCATTAACCAATGTAACACCTATTGATTTGACCCTCTAAATTCCTGGGTAGGCAATGTAACTGGAATTTCAGTGCTTGAGGGAACAGCATGTGGGAAGACATTGTAAAATGAGCCCATAACTTCATGGAACCCATATGAATACAAGGTCTATAGAGGATATTGAGATAGTGTAAAAAGCAAAAACTATTTTGAAATCATCTGAGCCTCAGTTTCTGCATTTGTAAAATAAGAATAATAATGCCTCCACTCAGGCTTTTTAGGAGCAATGAATGACCTAATAGAAGAAGAGCTTCCAGCAGACTATGTGACCCAGATGTTCTGCCCTTGTTGGTCTTATTTTATCCCATTCCTTCACAATGTGTATGAGTGTGATGATGCCTACAGGATGAAATTCATCATTCAAAGAGAGGTAAATCACCTGGCATAAGGTGGGAAGACTGTGAGCTTTGGTGTGAGATAGGCCTTGAGTGGAATATCAGGGTCCTTTTTCGTATTTGCAACAAAGTCCCTAATTCACTGTTACACTTTATGGTTTTTGTTGCATGCATTGTTCATTTCAAGGCATTATTTTCATAAGATTTCAAAATAATACATGCAAATTACCCATGAGTGCCTGCACATATTACTCTGTTAGGCAAGTAGTGGTTATTTTTATTAAAAATCTCAAAAATTTAGCAGAGAGGAACATTATTTTATGATGACAGAGGCAGAAAGGCTTGGTGCCAGAAACAAAACTTAAACTAAGCACTTTTTTTTAGCATTTTGCTAGATACAAAACAATAAATGGGTCCTGTTTCCTATTTGCAACAAAGTCCCTAATCCACTGTTACACTTTATGGTTTTTGTTGCATGCACTGTTCATTTCAAGGCATTATTTTCATAAGATTTCAAAATAATACATGCAAATTACCCATGAGTGCCTGCACATATTATTCTGTTAGGCTTTCAGCAAGTAGTGGTTATTTTTATTAAAAATCTCAAAAATTTAGCAAAGAGGAACATTATTTTATGATGACAGAGGCAGAAAGGTTTGGTGCCAGAAACAAAACTTAAACTAAGCACTTTTTTTTTTTTTTTTTAGAAAATAATAGATAGATGATAGATGATAGATAGATAGATAGATAGATAGATAGATAGATAGATAGATAGATGATATGATAGATGATAGATGATAGATAGATAGATGATAGATAGATAGATAGATAGATAGATAGATAGATAGATAGATAGATAATAGATAGAAAGACGATAGATAGAAGGAATTAGCTTATACATTTACGGAGGAGGAGTACCAAGATGTTTGGCAAGCAGGAGAGGCAGGACTGATAGCATAGCTCTAGTCCATAGATAGATAGATAGATAGATAGATAGATAGATGGATAGATAATAGATAGGTAGACAGATGATAGGTAGAAGGAATTAGCTTATACATTTAGGGAGGAGGAGTACCAAGACGTTTGGCAAGCTGGAGAGGCAGGACTGATAGCATAGCTCTAGTCCAAGTCCAAAGGCCTGCCCAGGAAAGCTGATGGGGTAAGTTTCTGTCTGATATCTGGGAGGCTCAAGACACAGAGGAGCTGATTTTTCACTTCAAGTCCAAAGGCC
>NW_006300367.1:3939063-3958276 GCF_000327345.1 Myotis davidii
GAATGGAGCCTGAGGGCCGGGGGATGGACTGGTCCTCTGTGTGGTTGTGATGGACTCAGGGTTTTTATATATATATTAGGACTAGTGGCCCGGTGCATGAAATTCATGCACAGAGGGGTGGTAGTGTCTCTCAGCCCAGCCTGCATCCTCTCCAATATGGGACCCCTCAGGGGATGTCCAACTGCCAGTAAACCGGCAGTCAGAGATCCCTCTCACAATCCAGGACTGCTGGCTCCTAACCACTCGCCTGCCTGCCTGATTGCCCCTAACAGCTTCTGCCTGCTAGCTTGATCGTCCCCTAACTGTTCCCCTGCTGGCTTGTTCACCCCCAACTGACCTCCCCTGCAGGCCTGATCAGCCTCCTCTGTGTGAGGTGGCGGAGACATCGGGACTGGCCTCCTCCACGCCGCATGGCTGTGGGACCCCCAGGCCTTACTGTGCAGAGTGGACACCAGGCCCTGCCTCCACTGTATGTGCAGCCATCTTGTGGCAGACATCTTATGATGTCATCACATGTGAGGACCACCTAGGCTTTTATTAGTATAGATTTATGATTTTTTAAAGTTTTTAAATATCCCATTTTTGTTCAGTCTGTGATTAAATAATGCATAATTTAGTCATTTATATTTTTTATTAACATATGTCATTACTATAGCTATTATTGGAAAAATTCTCCAAAAAAGATTTATTTTACCCTGGATGTTTAAGTTACATATCTCACCTAGGCAAATATGGATTGCAAGCAATGGATGTCACAATGCAGGTTCATCTGGATAAGATGATTTAGGGTCCCTGCTCAACCACACTTCTTCCTCCTAAAATAATTTAAGTCAAAGTCAATCTTTAGTTACAACTTTGCATGAAGCAGGTACAAACTAATTTGTATCCTCAAAAATGTTATTTTTATTTTGTAGCCACATGTTTTCAAATACCTGTTAATGAGTCATTTTCTGCTCATCTGAAGAATGGAATAAACGTGTCCTAAAAGCAGGACAGCAGCATGGCATTAATAAGAGAACCTTGGACCAGGAGTTAGGTGTTAGGCAAGCATGTCAAACTCACAACCTGTGAGCCGCATGCCTCATTTATTTGGTCCGTGTTAGTCTTTGAGTTTGACATGCTTAGGATCTAGAGCCACATCCTAACTCTGCCACTAACTGACTAATCGATCTGAATAGGTCTTCTTTTTACAAAATAATAAACTGCATTGTATTAATAGACTCCAAATTGGAAATATAGCCATGTATCATAATCATCTAAAACCTTTACAGGGTAAAAAAAAAAAACATATTCTAAAAAATGAGTCTCCCTCCTAAATTCCACTGCCCCAGCCACCAAGGCAGCTACAGCTAAAGATTTATTGTATATCCTCTAGACATTATCTGAAATCGAACACACACACACACGCACACACACACACACACACATGCTTGGAGAGAAAAGGAGAAAGGGGAGGAGAGAAGAAGAGAATAATTTACTAAACTTGATTCATCCTTTACTCAATTTAATTATGTCCAAATCTATTAAATTGACATTCTCAAACACTTCCCTAGAATATTTTGAATTAAGACTCAATCACTATATTATTTCTTCCAAGAATATTTCCGTCTGTATGTATGAAACACTAAGGTTTATATAGCTATAGCCATATAAGAGCAGGGAGGACAGACCTGCTCAGGACTCTACATGCACACAGTGAGGCATGGGCCGGTCCTTCAGAGAAGCCTCCTGACTCTGATGCGAGGTGGTCACTAGGTGCCTTCCGCCACCTATTTTGTTCTTTCATTTCCTAGCTAGAGCCACAGTTTTTATCCCAGTTTCTTTTTCTCTCCTTGGCATATTTTGCTGCTTAGCTTTTCTCTTTCTGGTATCATATATCCATAGATAGATAAACGAAAGACACACTTTTTCAGGAAAACTTTCAAGCTGTGGATGGAAAGGAGCCACATGCTAACCAGACTAGCTCAGGGAAGGCCTGCATGACAGCCTTGCACACTCAGAGACCTAAGTAACCACAAAAGATGGTCTGAATGAAATCTTTTTAAATTAAAAAGCAGTTTATGGTGGGTAGTCATGTCCTAAGCCGGTATCTTCCCTGACAAAGATCAACTTTGATCTGAACGGAGCCTTCTGTCTTTTTGCATCTAGGATAACATACACTTGGAATATCAGGGTAACTTATAACGTCTCTTTCTCTGGGCCCCTCAGGGTACATACAACCAATGCCCTGGGCACCAGGACAGAGACCACACATCTTCTCATGGTTATTGTCACATTATTGTTCACTGTTAACTATCCTGTACCCACCCATGTAAAGGAAGCATGTGTCTATCATTTTACTTTTTATCCAATCCCAAAGTAACCCCCCTTTGTTTACCCCCCCTCCCTAATCTATCACGAGTGGATTTCATGTAACACATTTATGGCTCCTCTTTTGATTGCAATGCATAACACAGGTGAAAAACTGCCATTCTTGGGAGCATAATCACAATACATTGACATTCTGCGTCCCAGCAATTGTTGACAGTTTGGCTCAAATAAACTCACAAAAATTCTTTACAGGTTTGAATGTTTCTTATATTAACAAAGCTCTCCTCTCACTTCCCATCACTCTTGTTGGCAAGTGTGGCTATGTATTGCTGTCCTGAAAGGTCGTTTAAATTGACTCCAACAGTGCCTGTGCTTCGAGTCATATTTCATATTGGTTACGCTGATAGGGCACAGTCAAGAGAATATTACGGATGTGAGGAACTAGCTACCGAAGGTGTACCTTTCAGTTATCTCATCGTATCATCACTCATCTTTACATGAGGAAAAGCTGAGACTTGAAGAGGTCAAGTGGCTCGCTCAGACCGAAGCTCTAAAGTGGAGAGTGTCTACCTGTGCTTTCAGCACTTCTCCCTCCCAAGGGCTCCAAATCATTTAGGAGACTCTAATTTTTTTGTTGTTAATCCTCACCTGAGGATATTTTTTCCATTGATTTTTAGGAAGTGGAAGGGAGGGTGAGAAACAGAGAGAAACATCAATGTGAGAGAGACACATCGTTTGGTTGCCTCCTGCACGCGCCCCCACCAGGGCTGGGGATGGAAACTGCAACTGAGGCACGTGCCCTTGACCAGAATCAAATCCGGGAAACTTTAGCCCACAGGCTGACACTCTATCCACTTAGCCAAACCAGCCAGGGCAAGGGGACCCTTTTAAACTATCAGGTACAGAAATCTCAAACATATCTGCCCTGGGTTTTTCTTGTTAACAAGCAAAAGATGATATCATTTCCCGAACAGAAAAGAACTATAAATTAGTTCATTTCCCATGTGACTGTTTAAGAACTACCCATCAGTTTTTCACAACCACATGCCATTTAATAAACCTTCCTGGATACAATAAAGCAGACATTACATACTGAAATGATGAGGCGGAATGGGTCATAAAAAACTCAGAGTGAGTATTACTTGCCTCAGGTGCTACAACACGGCACAGTAGCTATAGACTCAGGAATATTAGCTACCTGAAAAGTGTCATAATTTCTGCAAACGGCCCTGTCTGTCATGTTTTACCAAGATTTTGAAATAGAATATATAAATTAAAAATAAGGCATAAAACATGCAGTGCCACATCATGAATGAGGGCATGACTTTAATGGCAGCCAATCAGAAACTTTCATTAGGCAACACTCGGAGTTCCAAAGACAGTATCTCTGGGAGTTCTGAAAACTGTATTTTGGGGGAAAAATTCTATACACACACACACACACACACACACACACACACACACACACACACACACCAATAGGTCTGAAATATTCTTGCTCTTGTGCCATGCAATTATTAATCTGCACAGTGGCTTTTTAAAAAGCCAAATAACTCTCAAATCATGCCTATTTTCTCAAAATTACCCTGCAATTTAATTAAAAATTTGGGGGAGAGGAAGGCATGTGGTTTGGGTGCAGGTGATGTTTGTGCTCCCTTGCACAAGTGTTGGCTCGCCCCCCATCATCAGACCCACATTTCTTTGTTATGTGGTCTCCCTCCCCCAGCTTCCCAACATGCTCACTCCTGCCTATGAAATGCAAATCCTCATCTCCTCCAGGCCAGTCCAGGCTGTCAGCACTTGAGGAATATTCAATTCCTGTTCTCACTTTTGTAACTTCACCTGGGGGTTCTGCTTGGGATTTTACTCATCTTTTTAAAGTAAATGCACAATGCTGAATGAATAAATGAATGAGTGAAATGTGCATTAATGTCTTTGCCGTTTTGTATTCTTGGTCTGCATATCTAAAATAGTGAGTCTGTGCTTACTACTTGTAATGCATGCTCTTAACAGTTCCTATTTGAAACACGCTTATTTATATCCATTAAAAATAAAGCCCCATTGAAGGTAGAAAATTAAATTTTACAAATCCTGTACCTTCAAGGAGATTAGAGTCTAATGGAAAATCATCCCTCTCCAAATATTTGCTTTGTGACAGATCTTTAAAGAAGGGCTTTGGGAGGTGCCAATGAGGTTTAGAATTAATTTGTCTACTCTGGTACAACTGCACACTCCCTGCTTTTGTGCAGTCCCCTTTTATGGACATACTAGGGAGCAATTCTCTCTGCATCCATAGGACTAGACTTGCAGAAGTGGAGAATAACAATTTTATAAAAATTAAGTAAGAAAATGCACTGATTAAATTAGGAACAGAGTTATGTAGTTGCACACCTGGATTTTGAGGAAAAAATAATTAAGGCATTTGTCACCAAAACTTTGAAGAATGCTTCCTGCTTGGTCAAAAAGAAAGGACCTCAAAGATCACCTGTCTTTGAAAAATATGCTTAAAAAGAAGATGCAGAGACCTGAAAATGTCTGCTATGTTTTAGGGACACTCTTTAAGCATTATTGTGTTCTGACTGAAGTAGGCCATTTATTTTTGTTGTTATTAATCCTCACCAGAGGATATTTTTCCATTGATTTTTTGAGAGAGAGGGAGACAGAAAAGCATTAATGTGAGAAAGACACATCAATTGGTTGCCTCCAGCATGCACCCCGACTAGGGCCAGAGATTGTGCCTGCTGTGCCTTTGACCTGAATCAAACCTGGGACCCTTCATTCTGGGGGCCGCTCTATCCACTGAGCCAAACCCACTGGGGCAGTAGGACATTCCTTCTGAAGCTTGATATATTAGTCAGTTGGAGATCTCACTGGTTTCTCAATCTTAATGCCCCAGAAATGAATGTATCATCATCTTACAAAAACATGCTCACAAATTCAGTCATTTATCTAATGATTCTTCCAGGAAGCACTAGAGAGCACTCCATAGCACAGTGGCTCAAACTTTAATTCTATTTGACATGACCCTTGGCTTTGGGTTCTACATCTAATCAGCTGCTGAGTTCTATGATTTTACCTCCAAAATAATTATCGGATCCTACTTTTTATTTTCATTAACCTTATCCCACCAGTGTAGATTGATAACCTTCACCTAAATATTTACAATAAATGCTGACAGAATGGATTTTTACATGAGTGGGAGAATTAACATATATATTGGTTGCTGATATCAGATATCTGCCCTCCAGAGTATAAATAGTAGAGGAAGGGGTCTACACCAAGTTCTTCTTGATACTCCACATGCTGTTTCCTATAGAGCCTTGTTGTTTTAATCATTCAAAAAAATTTTGTTTACTGTTCTTTTTCGGTTAGGTGAGAATAGCCATTATAAGTACTGAATTAAAGTACATTGCTTTAAAGAGAATAAATCAGTCCTCTTTAAATACTCTTCAATAAACAGGTGTGAGAGAAACATGGAAATTTATTCATATTTAAAATGGTAACATTTTGAAAGAGAAGAAAATAAATTCTATCCCATGAAAATATGTTTTTATGAGGTCATTTGTTTACTGAAATAGTTATTACAATTGAAACAAAACAGCAATCTATTTTGATTCTTCTAATAAATAAAAGTCATTTAACAAAATTATACATTATGTTGCTGTGATTTAAAAAAAAAACGTCAGCCATGCTGCAATGTTCCAGCTGTTTTTGGTTTTGTCATTTCAAAGTGTTTGTTTCTATTTCCTTCCATATATATTTGTTTAAATAGAGCCCATTGTGGTGTTGATTGAAAGAACAAATTCCAATTCTTTCAACCCTGATTATGCAGCTTCTATGTGGAGTTCTAGTTGGCTGTCAAACTAGGCAGGACATTTTATGTTGAGTTGTCTTTGAACTGGTAGACTTAGAAAGGATAACTTACCTTATCAACTTTGACAAAATGTCATGCATTCCACATTACAGAGCTCGTCAAGATCATACTGTGCAGCATACCTTAACTTTCAATATTTCTCATTTTCATTCCTCCAAATTACTTCTATTGTTTTTCAAAGACATGCATAGATTTGGCTTTAACATTTGCATAATTTTTTTAAAAAGTCTGATGTGATTGGAAGATTGAACCACGTCCAGCACAGCCAGGGGTGAACCTGAGGAGGGGCGGTGAAGGATTAAAGAAGACAGACAAGAAAATATAGTTGAGACCAGGGGGATCACTGTGCCTGGATGAGGAAACAGTGACACAGCCTGTAAGCCAAAGCTTTATTTTATAGTCAGAGCACACAAAGCAAAACAAGGTCAAGATGTTTACAATGTTCTTGCGAGTTTCAAATCTGCTTCTTTCCTGTTGTTGTCATTCTCTTAAACTCTATGGAGCTTTGTTTAGGCAACACTGGCTGCACCCCTTGCAGCCCACATCCCTTAGCTACCTAGGACTGCAGTCAGACTATAAAGTCAGCTTACAACCATAGCCTTTTGACTATAATTGTGCTGGGAGGGCAAAGCCCTCCAAGCTGGGACTTGTATGTGGCTTTGCCACAAGTGAGTCCTAGGCTTGAACCTGTCCAAATGCTGTAGCTGCTCTCCACAGAAGATAATTGATTATTTGCCTGTCAGAGAAGAAAGAAAATGACAAGGAAAGACTGTTTGCAAGAGGAATTCTGGGACTTATCAGATTTAGAGGGATTTTTCAGAAATAAATAGTGTGTTCTGCAGGGGTGTAATGAGCACTAGAATGTCCATGGCTTTTCACATTAAACCATACGTTGGCAATGTGTTCCCAAGTCTGCTCTTTTCATTGAACCTAATGACTAAAATCAGTTTCTCCTGCCAGGTCAGCATGGCTCAATGGTTGAGTGTCGACCTATGAATCGACCTATGTAATGGTTCAATTCTGGGTTGTGGGTTTGATCCCCTGTTGGGGGCATGCAGAAGGCAGCCAATCTAAGATTCTTTCTCTTCATTTATGTTTCTCTCTCCCTCCTCTCCATTCCTCTCTGAAATCATTAAAAATATATTTTTAACAATAAAATAAAATAAAATGAGTTTATCCTACATATGTGGATTTGCTGTAGAGCCCTGAACTGAAAGGTTTTCAGCTGTCTCTAAAATAATGTGGCTCATTGGAAATCAGTCCTTCTTTCTGCCCTCCATTTAGATAAAATTCCTTAGAAGCCACCAGTAGTATCATTTAGATTCTCAAATATAATGAACTCTGTAGTCATACCCATCAAACAAACATTGTCAAAATGCGACTATAAAATGATAGACAGGGCACATAAGTGTACTTGGCAGGTGAAAGGTGAAACCAAATGTTGAGTGAGAATTGCAGCCATAGGAGATGTGCTTTAAAAAAAGTAACAGTCAGAAAGAGGAAGGAATTCAGGAAAACAGTGATGTACAATGAGAAAATGAGGAACCTCAGGAGAAAGCTATAAACATAGAGCTCCTAGCCTGATATTGCATTTATCAAATTTTGAGGTCACTTTTCTCAAAGTTGAAATGAGCATTCAGAGCTGAAGTGAGGATGCCCTTGTATGTAAAAAGAAATGGTGCCACCTCTGAATCTCAATATCATTTGAGGTCTTTATTATATTTGCTCCATATATTTTTTAATATTAAATACATTTTATTCCGTTTGGTGGGTTTTGTGGGATCTACTAAATGTTCCTTGTTGTGGAAAAGAGGTAAACTTACATCGTAAAAGTGTAATAAAGTCATCCTGATCAAGTGCTTTGAAACATATCTTTATTTTACAGTGACGTATCCATCTTATATAAAAACTGCTGTTTGAAATTTTAACCCTGCTATTTTGGCTTCTGTAAATGCTTGCTTGCTTAAATAATAAGGAAAATAAGATTACTCCCACTCCAGAGAGACCATAAACCTTCCCCAGATGAAATTATCAGTGCTGGCACCAGGCTAAGCCTTTGGTTGAGGTCTCAAAGCCCCAGCACATAGGGGCTTTTTAAGAACTTGCAAAGGGGACCAGAAAATCCCATATTTGGGAGACAAAGAGGTTAAAAAGGTATAAATACAGGAAACTTTCTGTGTGACTTCACCCAGAATTCTAGAGACATTTTTCTCTGGGCCCGCGTGTAATAATAAATGTAACTCCATCTCTCTAAGCGTCGCTTGGTCTTCTCCATTCTTTTGTAACAAAAGCATATACTATAAAGCATTTCTATTTTAATTCTGTAAGATCCACCCACCTTAACTTTCAGAAAAATGATTTATTCAGGTATTCTTACCAAAATATTAGAGAAAAATGACTCTACAGCCTATAATTGGAAGAGCTATTAACTAGTTTACAGGCATTGGTGCAGGAAATAAAGTTTTACCTCCTCCCTCCCTAACTAGATATTACCCAATTCATGTTATTGTTTTCACATATTACATTTAAATTCTAGGAGGGGAATGAGTTACAAACCAAATCTATATTATACCTGATTTTATACTTGTCCATATATTTTCCTTTCCCTTTTCATATGTTTTTGAGTTGCTGTCTATAGTCATTTCATTTCAACTTGAAGAGATAACTTAAGCATTACTTTTTTTTGTAGAACTGGTCTAGTGGTAATAAACTCCCTGGGCTTTTGTTAAGGTAGGAATGTCTCAATTACTCATTTTTTGAAGGATTGTTTTGCTGGATATAACATTTTTGGTTGACAGGTGTTTTCTTGCACTTCAATTATACAATCCCTCTGCCTTCTAGCTAGCAAGGTTTCTTCTGAGTAATCCAGATGATTTTATGAGGACTTTCTGTACTTGATTAGATACTTTCCTTGCTACCTTCAAGATTCACCATTTTGTCCTTGAATTTGACAGTTTCATTATAATGTGTCTTGTTGTAGATCTCTTTATTTTTTCTACTGGAGTTTATTATGATTTTTAAAAAATATTTGTACAGTAATGTGCCGCCTAACAGTGCTTTGGTCAATGACAAACTATATATGATGGTGGTCCCATAAGATCATAATTGATTATAACAATATGTTTGTTTGCAATATTAAAAAAAAAAAAACAGGCTGGACAAGACTAAGATGTTGAATTTACTGCTAGATATGAGTGGTTTAAATAGATTAGAAGGCTCAGCATGCTGTTCACCTACCCTGCACCCCCAGCCTGGAGGTGAGGGAGTGAGGGAAGAAGGCTGATAAAAGTAGAGTCAGGAAACCTGCCCT
The DNA here is from genome assembly GCF_000327345.1 of Myotis davidii. NCBI lineage: Eukaryota > Metazoa > Chordata > Mammalia > Chiroptera > Vespertilionidae > Myotis > Myotis davidii. The sequence continues at coordinate 3,948,558 of NW_006300367.1, forward strand.
TGCTTCCCCACACCCAAATTTGTACACCCAACTTTGTACAATACACATAAACTTATACACAGAAAATCACTTCCCCTACCTCAGTCTCTTTTTATCTCTCTTTCCTCCCCATACTATTCCTCTCTTTCTCTCTCACTATCTTTCTCTCCTCTCTCACTTCCTCTATCTCTTCTCCCTTCCCCTTTATTTTTTCTCATCTTAAGCTTTATTTTTCTGGGTGTCTTTTTACTTCTGCTTTCCCTTTCTCTCCCCTTTCCTTCCTTCTTTCTCTCTCTAACCTCCTCTCTTCTCTTGATGTCTACTCTATCTCCTATGGTTCCTCTCTCTTTAGCTTTCTCTCTGCCCCTCTAATACCTGCATACGCATGCACACACACATTTTCACTTTTATAATGTATTTTTACACTACCACTTATGCTTATATAACAGTGATGGCGAACCTATGACACCAGTGTCAGAGGTGACACGCGAACTCATTTTTCTGGTTGATTTTTCTTTGTTAAATGTCATTTAAATATATAAAATAAATATCAAAAATATAAGTCTTTCTTTTACTATGGCTGCAAATATCAAAAAATTTCTATATGTGACACGGCACCAGAGTTAAGTTAGGGTTTTTCAAAATGCTGACATGCTGAGCTCAAAAGGTTCACCATCACTGTTATATGCACATATACTTACATTATTTTTCTTTCTTTGATTTAAAATTTAATCTTAAATTACAGTTGTCATTCAGTATTATCCTATCTAATAAAGAGGGAATATGCTAATTGACTGTCACACCATTGCAAAGATGGTGTCACCCCCAGCCAACAAGGAAAGAATATGCTAATTGACTGCCTTGCCCTCAAAGATGGTGGCGCCTACAGCCACAAGATGGCCAGCAGGGGAGGGAAGTTGTGGGCAATCAGGCTGGCAGGGAAGGGCAGTTGGGGAGGACTGGGCTGGCAGAGGAGGGCAGTTGGGGGCAATCGGGCAGGCAAGGCAAGGCAGTTGGGGGTGATTGGGCTGGCAGGGGAGCAGTTAGGCATTGATCAGGCTGGCAGGGAGTGATTAGGGGCAATCAGGCAGGCAGGCAGGTGAGCAGTTAGGGGCCAGCAATCCCAGATTGTGAGGGGGATGTTCAACTGCTGGTTTAGGCCTGATCCCTGTGGGATCGGCAGTTGTACATCCCTCGAGGGGTTCCAGATTAGAAAGGAGGCAACCTGGGCTCGGGGACACCCTCCAGTGCACAAATTTCATGCACTGGGCTCCTAGTTTTATATAAGTTTCAGGTGTACAGCATAGTGGTTAGGCAATCATATAATTTACAAAATGATCTCTCCAATATTTCCAGTACCCGCCTGGCACCATACATAGGTATTATATTATTGACTATATGCCCTATGCTCTATTTTACATCCTCATAACTATTTTGTAGCTACCAATTTGATACCTTCACCTTTTTTCCCATCCCTCTATGTTACCCTCTCTGGTAACCATTAGTTTGTTCCCTGTATCTATGAGCCTGTTTCTGTTTTGTTCATTCATTTATTGTGTTGTTTAGATTCTGCATGTAAGTAAAATCATAAGGTATTTGTCATTCTCTATCTGACTTATTTTATTTAGCATAATACTCTCTAGTAAACAAATGGGACTACATTAAACTAACAAGGTTTCTACAACAATGGAAAATATCAGTAAAACAAAAATGCTATGTACTTAATGGAAGAAAATATTTGCCAATGATATATCCAATAAGGGGTATAAAGAACTCATACAACTCAACACCAAAACAATCCCATTATATGAACCTCATATTCATTGCTGCATTATTTACAATAGCCATGACACAGAAGCAACCCAAGTGTTCATCAATAGATGAATGGATTAAAAAGTTGTGCATATATATAATGCAATATTACTCAGCAATTTAAAAAAAGAAATTACTACCATCTGTGACAGCATGAATAGGCCATTATGTTGTAATTACCTATACTATTCAGTACAGTAACATCTTATATAATAAAAGCCTAATATGCAAATTGTCCCCTTGACCAGGTGCTCGACCACGGTGGCCAGCGACAGCAGCGGCAGTGGTGGCAACAGTAGCAGCAGCAGCAGACAGCCCAGGGGAAAGGAGGTTCCCCTAGCTGGCAGCCACTAGGGACCATACCTGTGCATGAATGTCATGCATTGGGCCTCTAGTGCTATATAAGTTTGTAGCCTCAGAGCAATAGGCTGTACCCTACAGCACCAGTGTGCAGTAAGCTGCACCATCTGGGTTTATGTAAGTGCACCCGATGGAGTTTGTATGAGAAAGAAATTGACTAACAATGCATCTCTCAGAACATATCCCTGTTGTTAAGCAACACATGAAATATTTCTTCAAATTTGGGAAGTTTTTGGTCAATACTTCTTCAAATAAGCTCTCAAACTCTTTCTTCCTTCTTCTGAAATTCCCATAATATACATATTTGAACTATTTAATATTTCCCCATAAGTTCCTTAAGCCCTCTCACTTTTTTTCCATTAAAATAATTCTTTACACACTCAATAATTTCAAATGATCTATCTACAAGTTCATTGATTATTTTGGTCTGCCTTTTCAAATCTGTTATTGGGTCCCTTTAGTAAATATTTCAATTTATTATTTTTTTTTAAATATATTTTATTGATTTTTTACAGAGAGGAAAGGAGAGAGATAGAGAGTTAGAAACATCGATGAGAGAGAAACATTGATCAGCTGCCTCCTGCACATCCCCCACTGGGGAAGTGCGCGCAACCCAGGTACATGCCCTTGACCGGAATCGAACCTGGGACCTTTCAGTCCACAGGCCAACGCTCTATCCACTGAGCCAAACCGGTTTCGGCTAAATATTTCAATTTAGATATTGTATTTTTTTAGCTCCAGCATAGCAGTATTTGTAATAATTTTTACTTATTTATTTATATTCTTATTTTATTCATATATATTCTCATGACTTCTTTAAGTCTTTCTCTGTGTTTTCCTCTAACTCTTTAAGCGTATTTAAGACTGATGTTTTAAGACTTTTGTTCAGTAATCTGAACCCAATGATTCTTTACAGTCAATTTCTGGAGATTTACTTTTTTTTCTCTGAGTGGGTAATAATTTCTCGTTTCTTTACATGTCTTCTGATCTTTTGTTGAAAACTGGGCATTTGGAAAAAAATAGCCATATCTTTACGGAATGATTCCAAGTAATAGAGCGTCATTAATCAGCTTTTCATGAAGATTTAAGTTATTTTCAGGCCTTTCTGAGCATACATCTTCTCTGGGTCTATGTATGTGATTAAAAAACAATTCTCTGATTTACTTAGATACACAGATAATTTTAAATGTCTTAATTCCTCTAAGAGCCTCACTCTTACTTTCGCAGGGCCTAAGGCATTCTGTCTATTTCTCTGCTTATAGTCTCTTATTCTCATGTACCCATGCTCCTCCAATCTCATTTTCACATGTTGCAACACATTCCACAGCTTTCAGTGGCCTCCAACCTGATATCCAAACTAAGCTTCTACTTTGCTTGAGTTCTTTTTTTTTTTTAATCTTTATTATTGAATGTATTACGTAAGTCCACTTTCTTCCTCCATTCACCTCTGCCAGCTTGTTCTGGCTCCCCTCCCCAGGCCCTCACCACATCATTGTCTATGTCCATGGGTTATGCACAGATGCATATGAGTTCATTGGTTGATCTCTTCCTACCCACTCTCCCCTACCTTCCCTCTCATGCTCAACAGTCTGTTCCATGCTTGAGCTCTAAGTCAGCTGAAACAGAAATAAAACCCTTGGGCAGCCCCCTAGACAAATAACAAATTCCCAACAAATTTCACTTCTTTCTTGAGGGAGAAGCAGGGAATTGAATGGTTCCTTTCAACAGTGTCAAGCTGTGTGACCTGAAGAGGGGGAGGGGGAGAAATACACCACAGACTTTCCTACTTTGTGCATGTGTGCACATGCTCATGCACATTTGTGTGTGTATGTGTCTGTGGGGGGTCTTGATTGGGACTCCATCTGTTTGTTACAGAATTGTGGCTAGTTTTCAGTGCTCGCACAGAAGCCATTTCAGTTACTGTGTTTTTGCTTCCATATGGGAACAAAAATGTGGAGATTAACAGTATGCTATCTTGCTAATATCTTTCTGCCAGCTCACATTACTTCTGAAAGTATAGGAGACCTTCGGAAATGAAAGGCCGTCCTCCAAATTGGCAACAGACAGATTCAGCCAGTCCCGCTTTCTGTTGGCAGCAGAGAAAGAATTATGATTTCCCATTCAGCCTGTGGTGGAGTAAAATTGAAGTTTCAGCTCTCTTAGGAAAAATAAGAAAAAAAGTTTGAACTTCATGTTTTTCAAGAACTTCAAATAGAATAATTATGTTAAAAACAAGAATAATTATGTAGAATGTGACTTCAAATTATTGCAGGCAGGAAAATCCTTACCATACAAAGAGCTTATACAATTTAATTAAACTCTAAACCTCAAAAGAAAGTAAAATTAATTTTGTTATTTGTATTGCTGATGGCATGACAGGATGAGGCTCTAGCTTACTGAAAATTGCAGTATAAATTAGTACAGACTTTCCTGGAAAACACTTTACATAGAGAACATAATCCATTGTGTCATTCATTCATTCATTAAATATTTATTTAGTTTCAGCAGTGACTTTGTATTCCATAGCACATGGCTCCATGCTGCCCCCATATATCTTCTTACTACATATGAAATATATACATTTGTATTTCAAGTAACTACACAGTTATATATAAGATTACAACTGTAGTGTGCCAAATGAAGGAAAGCTACACCAAGCAGAAAAAGTGTCAAAGAGGAGGATCTTTCCTAAACTGGGAGATCAAGGAAAGATCCAAATTTGAGCTGAGATCTAAAAGAGGAATGATAATCAATGTATTAATTTATATATTGAGACAATATATTCACCACATATCCTTTACCCCTGAGCAACTGAGAAAACTACATTTTCCAGCACATTAGAATGTACCCCTTCTGGCCAACACCATGTGAGCAGCTGTAATATAACCACTTCCATTTTGGTGCCTAGCAGGTCCTTTTTCATCTCCTACTTTCTTTTCTGTTGTGAAATGTTTGAGAACCTGAGACTCCAGAACAGCAGACAGCCATTGTGGAAGAAGCCTGAATGCCCAAGACACTAACTGAAGAACATCTGGCCAATCTTTATCCAACTTCACCTGAGCTATGAATAGATATTTATAATATTTAAGTGACTATGATGTCTGAGTGTGCTTGTTACCTCAACATGGACATAGAAGGGCCTCAAGAGATCCTTATTTTACATGCATAAAGTGTGTGCACATCACTGGAGAAGTTAGGCTGAGATCATATTTGAGAGTTGTCAATATGTAGATGATAATCAAAATTATGTGTTCAAATGGAAATGCCTGGTAAGAAAACATAGAGTGAAAAGACATAAATTTGTGTTTAATATTAATGCAAGCAATTGCAAAGGTAAGTGAGATGGAACATAAAAGTATGCTTCAGCTTTATAGGAAAGGTGGAAATTGATGATCTTTGGAAAAGCTATTTCCTGATAACCTGGACAAAAGCAAATTGGAGTATGCTGAAGAATAGAGGGTGATAAAATAGAGACAGTATAAACCATGTCCAATGAATTTTTCCTTTAGAGGGTATTCTGTTTGTCATATTAGAGAAAACTAAGTAGATTTAAATATTGAATATTTAAAGGGAAAGCAAAGAACATAAAAGGGGTAGCTAATGTTTCAGATTCCTGGGAAGATAAGGAGCTATGTGATGCAAGGCCTTGTAGAAAAATTGACCTTGGAAAAGAAGGATAGCTGCTCCATTGTAAGTTTTTTTAAAAAAAGGAGAGTGGACAAAAGCATTAATCTATCAATCTATCAGTAGAAGAGGTTGGTTAGAATAAAATGGAAGATGTACTTTCTTTGTTGTCTGTGCTTTGGAGTTCAGAGGTATGGACATATGCTGAGAGGCGTGCAAAGGGAATCCTAATTGAAGACTGAGAAAGGAGAAATGATAACTGACTATATAAGTATAGTTCTAATGTTTAGGGGGAATAAAAATATTTATATAACGTCATCTAGAAATCCTCTCTTATTAACTAATTCTAGGGAAATAATACATGTACACAAATTTCATAAATAGATTATTGTTATAGTATTAAATATAACTAAAAATGAAAACAACCTTAATATTAAAGGTCCATTATACATGCATTGAAATGTATAAGAATATTTAACAACATAGATAAATGAGTTTTTTAAAGTTAAATAAGAGTTTGGTTTTGAAATTTTGTATGTGGATGTATGTGCTTCCATGAAAAACATAAGATTTAATGTAATTACTAAAGTGTTAGCAATTAACATATTGTGGTGATAGGATAATGAGTGTTTTTTCTTTTTATATACTTTTAATATTAGAAGTGCTTAAATCAGCATGCACTATAAAAATAATAAAAATCTACTTTATTTATTCTGTCTTTTAACTATATTGATATAATTTAAGACTTGAAGAAAAGTAACAAGAATAGCACAGATAATTTTCTTATACACTATAGTCATATGCCCCCAAATGCCAACAACTTACTTAATTTTCTTTTTTATCTTTATATATACTTGCATATTTTAAATTAGGAAAAATAAAGAAACCATATTTTTTTCTGAAGACTGGATAAAGTTTAGGGAGAATTATTTGACCACATTTTTGTTATACTGAAGCACACAGTAATTATTAAACTGGGATTTTTATATCAGAATTCCTAATAATTAATTTATTTAAATATAATATATTTTGAATGTCAAGTCCACGATGAAGTGAAAACAACACTTCACTGGCATTCTACTAATAGCAAATTGTAATTCTTCCCTTTCTTTCTAGTGGTTGAACATTGCAGAATCACACAACCTATTTAGGTTTTCAGTCATTTTTTGAGCCAAATTAAGAACTTAGAGTAGATTTTCAAATTTCCTTTCAGTGCAAATAAGGAGTCCAATCAGACTATACAGTTAATTTCTTTGCAGTCTGTTCTGTAGGTTTCTACATACTTCACCTGCCTCTGAATCGGGTGATGATTTCATTACTTTGTCTATCCTATGAACATCCACTTGAGCCAGGCACTAAGGTAGAAACCAGAGATGAAGAGAAAGATGTTGCCTATCTGTAAAGACTTCACAGGTAAGAAAAGTACAACAGCGAAGTGAATCAAGTGTAACAAGTCACTGTGATGACAGCTATAGAGAGTAAGCTCAGAATACTGTGAGAGTACATAAACGAGAGAAAAAGAAAATTTCATTCAACCCCCAAACTAAATACAGCAAAGAAAACAAAGTGCACCTAACAGAAGTACTAGTATCATCTAATCTGGAATACATTAAATTTAAATGCTAAATTATAAAATAGAAACTTAATATAAGATTTTCCTGAAGATGACAATCTGGTGGTAGTAATGAGACTTATTCTGTAGTCCCCATTTGACCCAGTAATCACCCTCTGGTAATATATCCCAAAGAACCAGAAACACCAATCAGAAAGGACATATGCACCCCTATGTTAACAGCAGCACAATTTATAATTGCTAAGATTTAAAAACAGCCTAAGTGCCCATTAGCATATGAGTGGATTAAAAAATTATGGTACAGCTACACAATAGAATGCTACACTGCTATAAAAAAGAAGGAACTTTTACCATTTGCAACAGTATGGATGGACCTGGAGAGCATTATGCTAAGTGAAATAAGCCAGTCAGAAAAAGATAAATATCACATGATCTCACTCATATGTGGAGTCTAATGAACAACATAAATTGATGAACTAAAAGACACAAAGATATAGAACCATCTAACCGACTGTCAAACCTCAGAGGGAAGGCTGTGGAGGGTGGGGGGAAGAGATAAACCAATGAACTCATATGCGCAACCAAAGGACTTGTATGTATGCATATTAGCATAACCAATGGACACAGACACTGGGGTGGTGGGGGCTTGTCCTGGGGGGAGGGATGGCGCTGGGGGTTAGGGGGTCAATCGGGGAAAAGGAGACATCTATATATATAAAGAACCAGGATCTGTAACATCCAAAACGACTGAAGGGACGACCAAACTCCAGGCTGTGCATGCAGCAGCCTAGGGTGGGCAGGGACTGGCAAGGAGGCTGAACTGCTGACCTCTCAGAGAGAGGGAGAAAGAGGTGGGACTAATAAGCATCTGACCCAGCCTGCTGGAGAGGCCTGGAGAGAGAAGCAGGGTTAGATCTTCAGCCTCTGTGGCAGCTGCTGACCAGCCCTGGCCTCTCTCTCTTTGTCTCTCTCTCTCTGGATTTCACCAGCAGCCTGGGGCAGCTGTTGATCAGCCCTGACTCTCTGATCAGGCCCAGAGATAGGCCGGGAGACACTGATTGGCATAGAAACTGACCAATCAGAACCAAATCTGTGTGAACTGTGAGGAGCCAATGGCTACCTAGGAGGTGGAGCTTTTGATGCTGACTGGCATAGAAACCGACCAATCAGAACCTAATCTGGGTGAACTGTGAAGGCAGAACCTAAGGTGGGGGCTGAGGAGGGGTTTTAAGGGCAACAGCTATTTGGTGTAAGGTGTAAGGAAGCTGTTCAATTTTTTTAATAACCGGTTTGGCAGTATAGTGCATATGGCTGGTTATCAGTCCAGATACAGTGATTATGTATTTTTGTCTGACAAGAGCATCTCCCAGAACCTAATCTGGGTGAACTGTGAAGGCAGAACCTAAGGTGGGGGCTGAGGAGGGGTTTTAAGGGCAACAGCTATTTGGTGTAAGGTGTAAGGAAGCTGTTCAATTTTTTTAATAACCGGTTTGGCAGTATAGTGCATATGGCTGGTTATCAGTCCAGATACAGTGATTATGTATTTTTGTCTGACAAGAGCATCTCCTCCTGTGGTGAAGTCCAACTTCTTTCTGGACAAAGCCATGATGGTGCGGGCTGAGGCAGAAGCAGTAACGGGTGATCAGGCCAGAAGAGGAGGGCAGTTGGGGGCAAGATCAGGCCAGCAGGGGGATAGGGGCAATCAGGCTGGCAGGAGAGGGTAGTTTGGGGCAAGATCAGGCCAGCAGGGGAGGACAGTTGGGGGCAAGATTAGGCTGGCAGGGGAGGGAAGTTAGGGGAAACTAGGCCAGAAGGGGAGGGCAGTTGGGGGAAAGATCAGGCAGGCAGGGGAGGACAGTTGGTAGCAAGATCAGGCTGGCAGGGGAGGGCAGTTAGAGGCGATCAGGCAGGAAGGCAGAGGCAGTTAGGGGAGATTAGGCAGACAGGCAGAGAGGTTAAAGGCAATCAGGCAGGCATGCAGAGGGGTTAGGGGCAATCAAGCAGGCAGGCAGAGGTAGTTAGGGGTGATCAGGAAAGCAGGCAGGTGAGCAGTTAGGAGCCAGTGGTCCCAGATTGCCAGAGGGATGTTCGAGTACCAGGGACCGGGCCTAAACTGGCAGTTGGACATCCACCAAGAGGTCCCCAATTGGAGACGGTTCAGCCTGGGATGAGGGAACCCCTAGGAGATAACGACCTGCTGGCTTAGGCCTGCTCCCGGGTGGCAGAGGGCAGGCCCAACCCCTAGGTGCAGCCCCTGGTCGGACTCAGAGCAGGGCTGATTGGGGAGTTGGGGCGCCGCCCCCTGTCATGCACAGAGCAGGGCGGATCAGGAGGTTGCGATGCCACCCTCAGTCATGCTCAGGGTAGGGCC
>NW_006300367.1:3958820-3963033 GCF_000327345.1 Myotis davidii
CTGAGGCTTGGCTCCAGCTCTTAGGCCTGGTCTGCTGAAAGCAGGTATCTGGTTTTTGGGTTCTATAATCTAAACACTGTTTCAACTCCAGCTCTGAGATCCCGGCTGGCTAAAAGCAGGTTTCTGGGGTTCTGTTTAGCTTCTATATTTGTAACAATGTTTCAAACTGCAAGCTCAGAGGCCGAAAGCGGCGCTGCAGGAACGTTGGTTTCCTCTGTCACTGAAGCAAGCAAGCCTCATGGTAGTTTCAAGCTGCCTGGCTGCTGGCCGCTATCTTGGCTGACAGTTAATTTGCATATCTTGCTGATTAGCCAATGAAAAGGGTAGCGGTCGTACACCAATTACCATGTTTCTCTTTTATTAGTGTAGATGTATATATATGTATATATGCACGCGCGCACACACACACACACACACACTGTCCTTATTTCCTTCATGAATAAAATACAACATTAGCTTAACACTTGAAAAAAGCAAACAAATGTTGATTTGCTATGTGAGAAATGTATAAGTTAATGCCCTCTTATTCTCTTGGCATCTCTGGGAGAATGACAATACAAATTGAGTAATTTCCAAATTGTCGTAATGCGGTTCTGGGATGTGCACACTGGCAGGCTGAAGTATGGCTCTGACTGCTGGGAGAGGTGCAGGGCACAGAGAAAGGGCTGTGGGGCTATGCTGTGGACAGTGAACAGGATTTTGTTGAGAGGACAACTCAGGCAGAGGAAATGCACAAACAAATGTATAGAGTAGGGAAGCAGGATGATTACATTCCAATAATTTAAAATGTAAAGCAAAGAGCATAAACATTGGAGTATTTTGCTTTTAAAATTAGAATAAAAATATTGAGGAGCCTCCAACCCTACCTTGGATTGAAGTGTCTTAATATAAAAAGTTTAGTTACGGTACTTGGTCAGGTTTATTATAAATTTCTGGTAAGTAAGCTTTATTATTTAAGTAAAATGAACAATTTATGATACTGTTAGTGGGTGTATCTACTAACCCAACATAAGCAAGAATAGATATGTCTACATTTAATCTTTCTACATGGAAGACATTTTTAAAAAGCTCATGAAGTACCAATCAGTTAATACTTATTAATACAAATTGTAAGTATAAAATGGTGATTGGTCTTCAAATTGAATATTATTTTTTTGAAATAAGAGAAGAGGGTTTGAGAAAAAAAAAATTTTAAATGCATGATTTGATAATATATACTGAACAAGAAAATTATAAATTATCATTGATTCAGAATAATAAAAACAATGACCTCATTTACAATGAAGAGGTAAGTTTGCTATCATAAAAATAAATATAGTACTCAGTCCTTGAGAGTGTATTTGAAAAATACACATTTATATATTTTTGGTGCAAGGAATTGATTGATAAACTCATTAATAAGCAAAATTCAGTGGTTGAGCACCGACCTATCAACCAGGAGGTCACAGTTCCATTCCTGGTCAGGGCATATGCCTGGGCTGCAGGCTCAATGCCCAGTAGGGGGTGTGCAGGAGGCAGCTGATCAATGATTCTCTCTCATCATTGATGTTCTTATCTTCCTCTCCCTTCCTCTCTGAAATCAATAAAAGAATATTTTTAAAAAGAAAGCAAAATTAATATGCATTAAGGTAAATTAAAAAGAGAATAATTGCTAACACAACAATCTTATTTCAGGAAAATTATCTTAAGAAATAATAATACACTTAGGAATAAACTTAACCAGGGAGGTAAAAGACTTGTACTCAGAAAACTAAAGGAAATTGAAAAAAGAGATAGAAGAAGACTATAGAAGAAACAAATGGAAGACTATACTACGTTCATGGATTTGTAGAATTAATATCACTACAATGTCCATACTACCCAAAGCAACCTATAGGTTTAACACAATCCCTATTAAAATACCAACAACATATTTCACAGATTTAGAAAAAATACTCAAAAATTTACATAGAACCAAAAAGAACCTGAATAGCCACAACAACCTTGAGAAAGAAAACAAAGTTAGAGGGATCATACCAGACATCAGGTTATACAACAAAGTCTTCATAATCAAAACAACCTGGCTCTGGCACAAGAACAGGCATATAGATCAGTGAAACAGAACAGAGACCCCAGAAATTGACTCAAGCCATTATTCTCAATTGGTATTTGGCAAAGGAGTCAAGAGCATATAATGGAATGAAGACAGTTTATTCAATAAATGGTGTTGGGGAAAATTGGACAGATGCATGTCAAAAAAAAGAAAGAAACTAGAGCACCAACTTACAACATACACAAGAATAAACTCAAAATGGATAAAATACTTAAATGTCAGTTGTAAAATCATAAAAATACTATAAGAAAACATAGGCAGAAAAATCTCAGACATCTCAACTAGCCAGTGTAACTCAGTGGTAGAGCGTCAACCCATGAAATAAGAGATGGAGGTTCGATTCTGGTCAAGGCTCATGCCCAGGTTGCATGCTAGATCCTCAGAAGAGGTTTCTGTCTCATCCATGTTTTCATCTCTCTATCCCTCTCCCTTTCTCTCTCTCAAAAAATCAATAAAAAATATTTTTAAAAAATCTCAGACATCTCTGGTAGCAATAGATTTGCTGATACATCTCGTAGGGCAAGGGAAACAAAGGAGAAAATAAACAAATAGGATTAAATCAAAATAAAAACCTTCAGCAACAGGAACCACTTACTATGTACCAGGAATTGTGATGATCATATTTTATCATTTGATCAGCCCAATAATCCTATAAAGAATGTATTCATTCATTCTCAAATGAGAAAACTAAAATCTAAATTAGTTAAAATCTTTTCTAAGGTCAGACACAGAGTATATAAGAAAGATTTAGATTCAAGCTCCAGTCCCTTATCCACATGGTTTCTAACTGTTACAAAAGCCCATGATAATACAGAGGACTAATACAGATTTTGCTTAATGAGTGGTGAAAACTGGTTATAAACGAGAGTATGTGAGATGATCATAATTTCTAAAAAATACATACATAAATACATACTAAAAAAATAACTGTAAACATTTAATAAGATGGTTTTAAGGAATAGAATTATGGGTGATTTTTTTTATTTCTAACATTTTATTTTCTCAGCATTAAAAAGCTGATTTCTTTAATGGGAAAACATTTGAATGGATTTCTGCCCAAACCTGAATTTTCCAATATTTGTTACACTTTCTAAACAAATACTGTGCTTCATGCTGAACCACTCAGGCCAGAGACACATTTTGCACTCTATCTTTCTAAGATTTTGAACCATTCTCCTATATACTTACCAAATAATTCCTTTATTATTTTTTATTGCCAATCATCACTGTAGAGGTCCAGGCTTGTCCCCCATGAAAGAAAGTCATTTCTGAGCATCCTTGGACAGCCCAGGGTCCTCTGCCTCTTCCGAGTGAAAGACTAATTCACTTTAAGAGCTCTGGCTCAGAATAGGAGTTTATTCACAGCATCTCAAACCCTGAATTCCTCCTCCTCTTTTTCTATTATGACTGAAGCCTTTCAAGATCATGAGATTAAATATGACTGGAGAGAAGTTGATATTGTCACAGAATGGAAAATGTATTATATTTTTAGTTATGTGTGGGAAAATAAGGAATTGTCCTCTATTGCTGTGTGTATGTTTGTTTGTATCTCTTTCCCCTTTGCAACATCCCAGAATAATGAAAGTGGATAAATGGATTTTTACTTGAGAAAAGAAAAAAAGAAAGAAAGAAAGAAAAAAAAAGAAAGAAAGAAAGAAAGAAAGAAAGAAAGAAAGAAAGAAAGAAAGAAAGAAAGAAAGAAAGAAGGAAGGAAGGGAGGAAGGGAGGAAGGAAGGGAGGAAAAACTTGGGGTATGGAAAGGATTTATATTTCATTTTCCTTCAGAATCTAAAAGATTTTATAAATATAAGGAATGTATATGTAGATATACATGTATCTATGTGTATGTATCATCTACACTAATAAAAGAGAAACATGGTAATTGGCGTATGACCGCTACCCTTCCCATTGGCTAATCAGCGAGACATGCAAATTAACTGACAGCCAAGAAGGCGGCCGGCAGCCAGGCAGCTTAAACTGAACATGAGGCTTGCTTGCTTCAGAGACGGAGGAAACCAACCTTCCCCGCCTGCCTTGCCTGCCTCTGAGCAGGCAGTTTGAAACATAGTAACATATAGAAGCTAAAAAAAACTCCAGAAACCTGCTTTCAGCAAGACAGGA
>NW_006300367.1:3963743-3974203 GCF_000327345.1 Myotis davidii
TGTGGCATCGCAACCTCCCAATCCGCCCTGCTCTGTGCATGACAGAGGGCGGCGCCCCAACTCCCCAATCTGCCCTGCTCTGAGCCCGACCAGGGGCTCCACCTAGGGATTGGGCCTGCCCTCTGCCACCAGGGAGCAGGCCTAAGCCAGCAGGTCGTTATCTCCTGTGGGGTCCCAAACTGCGAGAGGGCACCGGCCAGGCTGCGGGACCCCCCTTCCCGCCGAGTGCACAAAAATTTGTGCACCGGGCCTCTAGTATATAATAAAAGCCTAATATGCCAAGTGTCCGGTTGTCTGTTCAATCAATGAAAGCGTAATATGCAAATGATATGCCAAGATTGCTCAACTGCTTGCTATGATGTGCACTGACCACCAGGGGGCAGATGCTGTGACTGGTAGGTTAGCTTGCTGCTGGGGTCTGGCCAATTGGGTCTGAGCGAGATGGGCCGGACACACCCTGGAGCCCTCCCTGGCTGGCAAAGCTCCCGATCCCTCCCAACCCCAATCATGCACTGGTGGGGTCTCTCGGTTTGGTCTGCATTCTCTTGCAATCCGGGACCCCTCAGGGAATGTTGGAGAGCCAGTTTTGGCCCGATCCCACAGGCCAGGCTGAGGGACCCCACTGGTGAATGAATTTGTGCACTGGGCCTCTAATATATATATACATTCATATTATGAGAATACATATATATGTGTACATGCATACATGTAGACGGACACATGCACACAATAAGTGTTCTAAACTAATAAATATTTAAAAAAATAAGCAATGTGCAGTTGAATTTATGAGGCTCAGTGGGAAGATGCTGAATGACAGGTGTCCCTAAATCTAGACGCCAACCCTGAACTTGAGTGTAATCTTCTTGCTGGAGGAGATTGTACAGTACTGCTGTGGTGAATGTGGGCACCACAGGTCAGTGATGTTGGCAGAGTAGATAGCCTGGATCTATACCTGTGGTCCCAACCAAATAAGGTTGAACTTGACCTAGATTACCTTTTCAAAAAACGTAAAGGACCATTTAAGCCCATATGTGGGATGTCTTAGCAGTCACTAATAGAAGGAAGATGAGTGCAGTCATCCTCAATCTTATGTTCAGCCTAAAACTAAGAGATCTTCCCACAGACTTTGAGTTTCTGTTTAATAGTCTTAGGCATGGAAAATGCATTTGATTCAATACAGTGCAGTGGTTTTCAAACCCTGATCTAAGGAATCTTAGAAACTCTCTGTAAATACATCAGGAGCTGGTTATTCAGGAAGTCCAGGACTCAAATGGAAGATGGCCATCCTTTATAGGAGTCCCCATATCTGCTCACATACACAAATTTGTTTTAAAAAAAATCTACTGAGTCTGCTATAAACACATTTTCTCCACCCAAATATACAGTTTTATTGATCTTAACACATTTTTCTTAATTGCAAAAATAAGGGTGGATATTATATTATTTTTAAAACATCCACTTATACAGACACACACACATAATTTACTATGTTCCCTGTCTTTTTCTAAATCAGAAATGGAGGCACGTTTGTGTGGATTAACATCCACCTGTTTTCCTAGGATGTTTTATCACCTTTCAGATGTCATTCCCGGTATCATTTTCTAAGAATGTCTTCTGCAGCTAAACTTTCTTTTCTGCTACAGAACATATTCCTTCTTCTCCGTGAGCCATTTACATTAATGGGTGCCATGACTTTATTTATGTTCATCTTTTCAGCTTTAGAGTAACCTCCACTGGGAGAGTCCGAGGGGGTCCTCACTCCCCAATTCAATCTACAACAATTAACTCAGTCGCAGCGTATTACATATGTTCAAGGAGTGGTGATTAAATGAATGTAGAGAGGTGGAAAGAAGAGGATGGAGAGAAGAAAAGAGGGGCAGAGAGGGGCAAAGAGAGGGCTGGGAGGAAACAAAGGGGGAGGGAAGAACATGGGTTCCACCAACGTTTTTTCAAACACATTATAAAATTGCTATTACTTGATTATTTACTGCTGCTAAAATTGTTTGTCTTTTGCACCCACTGGGCACACATTATGTTAATATATGTAGGGGAGGAGCACTAAAATTTGTAGTGGTTCTCAAAATCTTTAATTATGAAAAGCGCAAATTCGTGTTTAGCTCACTTTGAAAAGTAAAGATGTGGTACTGTTGCAGGAGGAACGGATGGGCCAGATCTCCCAGACACCACTGGGAATGAGGCTCTTGGGGTGTTCCTGAAATAAGAATTTTCAGAAGCCCCCACAGGAGGGTGAGAGGTGGAAAAAGGCTTTATTTGCGTGAAGTTACATTCCTCATCTTGCAATGTCCCATTCCCCAAACCAGGCCAGAAAGGGGGGCAGCTGGGAGTTCAGCAAAGTCAAAAGCAGGGCCAGTGTGCAGAGCTTCTGTTCCATGTTGCAGTCAGGTGTCCTCTAGCCACCTAGCTAATTGAAGTCCATTTGTCCATTGTGGGTGTCCCATGTGGCCCTGAGCCCTGTGTGTGCAGGGGGGTGCAGCCCCCTGCAACAGGAGTGTCAAGAGGACCCTGGGCGTGTGTGTGTGTGTATGTGTGATTGTGTGTGTGTGGTTGTGTGTGTGTGATTGTGTGTGTTATTGTGTGTGTGTGATTGTGTGTCGGGGGGGGGGAGCAAAAACCAAAAGTCTGGCTCCTTTGTTTGTAATTTTAAATATTCAAGTTGCACGCCTCGTCTGGCCACTGACTCGCTTCCACATGTGATTGAGGAGCAAGCAGCTTCCCATGTCACTCAGAACTCACCTGGCATGCACCTTCTTGGTTTCCCCTTTCCTCTTTTCCTGATAAATAATATCCAGGTTATTACAATGGCATTGGTACAATTAAATATTCTTCAGCCATAAAAAAGAGTGAAATCTTGCCATTTGCAACATGGATGAACCTAGAGGGTATTATGCTAAGTGAAATAAGTCAGACAGAGAAAGACAAATACGATATGATTTAATTTATATGTGGAATCTTAAAAAATAAGCAAACAAAACAGAAATAAACATAATTAGAGAGCAAACTGATGGTCATCAGATGTCTGGAGGGTGGGAAGAGGGACAAAAAAGCTAAACGATATTAAGAGGTACAAATTTCCAGCTATAGAAATAGTCACTGGGTTGTAAAGTACATCATAGAGAATGACATCAATAACACTGTAAAAACGATGTATGGTGTCAGATAGGTACTGGACCTATTGTGGTTTCTACTTTTTAAGATATATAAAGGTTTACTCACTATGTTGTATACCTGGAACTAATATAATATTGTATGGCAAACACAACTGAAAATAAATCTTACAACAAACACAAACAAAAACAGGGTAAAAGATCAAATTGATGACTGCCATAGGGGAAGTGGATGAAAAATTGGGTGAAAAAAGGTGAAGGGGAATATAGTCAATAACGGTGTGATGATTTTGCACAGGGATGAATGGTTACTAGACTTAGTGTGGTGATCACATGATGTTGTACACCTGAAACTAGTGTGTATTGTATGTCAACTATAATAAAAAATTAAAAATAAAAGAAACTTATTACTCCACTGGGTTTCTTTTTTTAAAATACATTTTTATTAATTTCAGAGAGGAAGGGAGAGGGAGAGAGAGATAGAAACATCAATGATGAGAGAGAACCACTGATTGGCTGCCTCCTGCATGCCCACTACTGGGGATCAAGTCTGCAACCCAGGCATGTGCCCCTGACCTGAATTGAACCTGCGATCTTTTAGTCCGCAGGTCCATGCTCTATCCACTGTGCCAAACCGGCTGGAGCTCCACTGGCTTTCTTACTTAAACAAAGCATTTGAGTGTGCCATTTTATGTAAATTAAAATAACACTAGTGAATATGTAAAACAAAGAAAGAAAAGCTGAGAAAGAAAGCATTACCCCCGTTTTGTATGCATTACACTAAATCCCATTAAATACTCCATTGATTTTATAATCCTTGCCATTAGCAGTTAAGTATTTATACTGATATTTAGAAAATTTGTTAGGACATTATTTCCTGCAGTTTTGTTCTGCCCCAAGATTTATTGATCCTCAAGCAAGTTCAGGTTTCAGTGGATATATGCCTTATTTTTGACATTTTACTCAAGGATTTTTTTTGAAGTCGGGTACCTGTGCCCTGTATATTGGTTTTTCCAAGAGTAGACCCTTGTCCACAGAGTTAATCCACTGAGCCAGCTGGTGTTACGGTAAAGTGAGTATGGCCTGGGCTTTAAATGCAGACAACCGGGTCTTGAATGCTAAATTCACCTCTTACAAGAGGTATAATCTGGGGGAAAATGTTTTCTTGTTGTTATCCTCAGTTTGTCTATTGCAATTCCTATCTTCTAGTATTGTTTTGGAAATCAAATGAGAAATATCTAATATCTATTATTTACCAGACATTTTTCTAAGTGACATATGTTTATTGGTTCACTTAATCTTGGCCGAAACCCAGTCAGGTTGAAACTGCTGCATTGATGGGGCAACCACATGCAGAGAGAATTTTCCCAAAGCCACACAATGGCAAAGTGGCATGCAAGACATGAACACAGGCAGGGGTTACCTAGAGCTGCTATGGCACCCCTCAGAGTACTGATCTTATATGTGCCCACCTGGCACAGCTGCCATGAACCCTCATGGCCTGCCACCTTGGCCACTGGTATGGATGGTGTGGAGATACCACTACCTGTGACCGTACACCCCAATATTTGCTAGGAGCCAAAGCACAAGGGGGCATTGAGTAAGGCTGCACTTTGTTCTGAGTGCTGAAGAGTAGCTGCACATCCCACCGCAAGTAACTTCCTTTCCATAAGGAGGGATTAAGTTCATAGAGCATCAGATGGTAAAGGCATGCACTGTAGAGGTTCATAATAAATATAGAATCATGGAGACCACGAGCCAGATGGGATCATGCGTCTAGTAAAGGACAATTTCTTCAGGGTTCATATGAATGACCTGCATCGCAAAGACTGGTTTTATGCTGGGGTCCAACCCCAGCAGGTCCAGGGGTCCCCAAAGGTTTGGATGAAGTCGGCAAAGAAGGAATGACACAGAGACAGTGTTCAGTTGATCAGCAGCCTAGCCAGGATCCCTAGCCAAGTTCTGGTCAGGATCTCTAGCGAAGTTCTGGTTAGGATCTCCAGCCAGGTTCTGTGTCCATGTTCTCTTGCTAGGTTCTCCAGCCAGGTTCTCTAGGTTCTCCAGCCAGGTTCTGTAGCTATGTTCCCTCGCTAGGTTCTCCAGCCAGGTTCAGTCACCAGGTTCTAGTCAGGTTCTGAGTGAATGCTGAAATAAAACCATGACACCAATGACACACAGAACAGTGATGAAGCTGATTTTAAAATCTACATCAACAGCATATGCAATATAAAAAATAACAAGTATCAACACATTCCAAATAAAATGTATTAAAATTTTTTGTTCTGCATAACTACTTATATTAAGGACCATGTTCAAATGCTTCGAAGAGGGTGTGAAAGGCACAGAATGGCCAAATCAAATAAATTTTGGAACCTGATAATTGGATTCACTGATCCCTGAACCCATCTGGTTATTTGATATTATAACTCCATAAACATAATTCAGCTGCTTTACCATTGCTTTGGTTGTTTTATGTTAATGCTAATTTATTTATGTTTATAAAATTCATATCCCTGTAAAAAATTGTAAAACAATGAAAAAGGAATAATAAAATTTATAGAGGTTGAAAATCCATAAACCTGAGCTAACACTGATAATATTTTGAGATGCTGTTTTCCAATGACCAATTTATAAAAAATATATATTACTTGATATTTTTAAAAAGAAGAGAGTGAGGCGATATGGAAAAGAAATGTTCAAGACTGCCTAAGATTCCTTTTCAGGTGAAGGTTATGTGACTACACGGAACTCAGGACGACCTTCGCTCCCAGCCACATCCACAGAGAGAGTCTTCAGGTGCATTATGTCAGTAAAGCTCACTGAATGAGGAAAAAGATTATGTAGCTTAAGCATGATTGTTCATAGTTAAAGTGATTACCCGCCTGGCACTTAGTTAAGGGGTTTTATTCCCTCCCTAACTTCAGGGGAAAATCCCTACCTGGCAAACAACCTTTCTCAGAGAGGTGACCTTGGTTAAAACACATAGCGCCAAGAAGGTGAGCAAACATATTAAGAACAGTATGCCATATACACCAGGTCCCTTGAAACATATGCTGTGCAGATGTTTCTTCCCTGCAGCGACTGTCAAGCAGCAAGGATGGACTGGCTCCCGGCAGTTTTAGGTCTTGAATCACGTTCCAGGCTATGAAACTGCTGTCATTCACATTTTACCATCAAGACAGTCCTTCCAGGAAAGCATTATTAGCTCCATTTTAGAACTGACAGCACTTGAGGTCCCTAGAGGTTACAAAGTATGACTAGAAGGCTGAGGTAGTAATGGCAAAACTTGGGTTTGAAATTGGGTTTTTCTTTTTCTAAATTAAAGATATTTTTTACTTAACAATGTGCCCATGACTCACCATGCTATTTTCCATGTGTGGTTAGGGTGATACAGCAGAGCAGAGAGAAATGGGGCTTTGGTGGAAAGGGATGTCAGATCAAACACACAGCACTCCTCTGACTTTCCAACATGCTGAGTATTAGGGTCTCCTGTTCAAAAAGAAGAATCTATGCATGTTAGTGCTGAGAGCACGTGAAAGCCCTGAAACGAGCTCAGCCAGTGGCAGAGCATATGTACTGGGATATAGTTATTTTACTGAAGTTTCCACTCAAGGATTCACCTCTTGGGAAATCTACCTGTGACTCTAGACCTCAGAACTGAGGCCACAGAGACACTGTCCAGAAAGATCCTAGACTGAGGATGAACCACAACAAAAGCACACTCAGTACGAGGAAGGAAGGCCATGCTTTCTGCTACCAAGGCCCAGGGAAGTCCTGTCTCCCTCATGTTGGGAAGATGAGGTAAGATAAATACTTTAATAGAGGCACATCTCATTTGATTGTGCTTTGCTTTATTGTGCCTCACAGATACTGTGGTTGTTTTTTTTTTTTTACAAATTGAAGGTTTGTGGCAACCCTGCATTGAGCAGGTGATAGCATTGTTTAGCAGTGAAGCATTTTATAAACTTAAGGTATAGTATTGTATGTGTTTTTTAATTTATTGTGATGACATCCTATATAATAAAGAGGTGATATGCAAATTGACCATCACTCCAACACACAAGAGGGCTGCCCCCTTGTGGTCAAAGATGGTTGCCCCCATATGGCCAAAGATGGCCTACAGGGGAGGGCAGTTAGGGGTGACCAGGCCAGCAGCAGAGGGCCGTTTGGGGGAACCAGGTCTGCAGGTGAGGGCCACTGGGGGGACCAGGCCTGCAGGGGAGAGCAGTTGGAGGTGATCCGGCCTGCAGGGAGGGCAATTGGAGGCAATCAGGTCGGCAGGGGAGGGCAGTTGAGGGTGATCGGGCCGACAGGGGAGGGCAGTTGGCAGCAATCGGACCGGCAGGGGAGTAGTTAGGTGTCGATCAGGCTGGCAGGGGAGTGGTTAGGAGGTGATCAGGCTGGCAAGCAGAAATGGTTAGGGCAGTGATGGCAAACCTATGACATGTGTGTCAGAGGTGACACACGAACTCATTTTTTTGGTTGATTTTTCTTTGGTAAATGGCATTTAAATATATAAAATAAGTATCAAAAATATAAATCTTTGTTTTACTATGGTTGCAAATATCAAAAAATTTCTATATGTGACACAGCACCAGAGTTAAGTTAGGAGTTTTTCAAAATGCTGACATGCCGAGCTCAAAAGGTTCGCCATCACTGGGTTAGGGGCAATCAGGCAGACATGCAGGCAAGCGGTTAGTACCAGATTGAAGAGGGTGCAGGCTGGGCTGAGGGACACCCCTCTTATGAATTTCATGCACTGAGCCTCTAGATCAGGGGTGGGCAAACTTTTTGACTCGAGGGCCACAATGGGTTCTTAAACTGGACCGGAGGGCTGGAACAAAAGCATGGATGGAGTGTTTGTGTGAACTAATATAAATTCAAAGTAAACATTATTACATAAAAGGGTATGGCCTTTTTTTTCAATAGTTTTATTCATTTCAAATGGGCCAGATCTGGCCCGCGGGCCATAGTTTGCCCACAGCTGCTCTAGTTGGTTAATAAAATTATATAGGTTTCTGGTATATAATTCTATAATACACCACCTGTATATTGTTTTGTGTGCTCACCAATTCAAGTAAGTCTCCTTCCATCACCATTTATCTCTTCTATACCCTCCTCTGCCTCCCCTACCCCCTTCCCCTATTGTCATCACCATATTATTGTTTGTCTGTGTCTTTTGCTTGCTGTTGCTTTTTTAGCTTGACCCAGCCCCTCCTCTCCGACAGCTGTCAGGCTACCTCTATATGTGAGTCTGTTTCTATTTTGTTTGTTAGTTTATTTTATTTATTAGATTCCACATATGAGTAAAATCATATGGTACTTGTCTTTCTCTGACTAGCTTATTTCACTTACCATAATACTCTCCAAGTCCATCCATACTGTCACAAAAGTAAGATCTTCTTTTTTATGTAAATTTTTATGTAAATGCTATTTCACACTTAATACACTACAGTATCATGTAAACAGAACTTGTATATGCACTTGGAAAACAAAAATATTTGAGTGACTAGCTTTATTGCAGTGGTCTAGAACCTGCAATATCTCCCAGGTATGCCTGTGATGAGATTTACAAACATGTTAAAACAATGCAGTCCTTCTCCAGGGGAATATGCTCCCTTAGTGACCTGAATACTTGTGTGGTGTTTCAGACACAGGCTCTCTAAAGCCAGCAGTGCTGAGTCATCATAAATTGTGGCGAAGTGAACGCTGCTCTAATCATGGAAACCGGAGAACGGTCAGTGCGCTCCTAATCTTCTGTTTGTTTGTTTGGTTGGTTGCTTGTTTGTCTTTCCTAAGTAGATAAGGTTAACTAAGCACTGCCTGGATATCTGGGCAGAAAACAATTCTCCCAAGTTTTATCATCTTTCCAGAAGCCCTCCTCATCAAGACAAGAAGGGAAGAAACTAAGATTGAGTGCAAACAGAATCAGGGGAGAAACTGGTCTAAGGTGAGGGTGAGGCGGAAATATTACCTCCTTTTACAAAGACCTGAGTGTTTGCTTAAAGCCATTATCTTTTCTAAACAAAGAAGGAATTAGAGAGATTTTTTTAAAGCATACTATAAAGTGGCATATCCCCCCTTTTATAATGAAAAAAACATTGGGCAAAGTAGTTGAGGACAAGAAAGGAAAAATAGCAGAAACTTTCCAAAGCTATGAAAAAAAAAATACAAGGATAGGAAATACATTACAACTACAATATTAATGTTTTTAACACATTGTTTGCGGGTAGTTTTTATTGCCCACTAACAGGTGGCGTGGGCCATTTTTGCTAATTTTTTGCGTAAATGGCAACTTTCAGTAAAATTACGATAACTTTAGTTTATGTATTTATACGTTACCCGCATTCTACCTCTAGTCTATAAAAAACGTATCCCGCCTCTATAAAATACATGTCCCGCGCTCTACTACCAGTCAATGTAAAATGTATAAATACATTTCCCACATACAATGTGTTAATAGAGTGAAGGAAATGTTGACCTCCTTAAAAGCTACCTTTGGGGAAATTTCTGTATGTAAATATTTAGCCAAAACTTCTAGGGAAGAATATGTTGTAGGGCTCATATACATACTTTGATTCTGTGACTGGGAAGGAAAAATAGTGAAGGCCATGAGCTATAAAAATAATAATAATTTAAAAATTAAAAACAAAAAGGTGAAAGTTTTGGAGACCTAATCTTAACTCTGGCACAAAATAGTTACATCACTTTAGCCAATGTATTAATAACTGTACGTGGGACTCATCTATAAAATTTTAATTATACTAACTTCTCTACCTCAAAAAATTATTCAAAGAATCATATTATATTCAAAAGTAGCTGTATAATTAGTTTTCATTGTATTGTCAGCAGGGGAGGGCAGTTTTCATCATTAGTTTTCATTGTATTGTTGGTAACTTCTCAAATAACATTCCCATGGAATTTTTAGGTTAAAATATCCTATTCCTGGAAATGACAGAGATAAAACTATGTTAATACATCATGGAGAGAATAAAAAGTTCCAAAAGACCAATGTGGGTATAATTTACATTTTGTTCATCTATGACTCTTTAATTCTGGGTCTAAATTTTATCAAAAACAGAAAGCAAAAGCAATCAATCAGTCAAGTTTCTATTGTTCCCCCTTTTATTTCCTTAATTGTGCTAAAATAGACATGACATAAAATTTACTATTTATGAACATACTAGAGGCCCGATGCATGAGATCAGTGCAAGGGGCTCGGCCCTCGCAGCCCCAGCCGGTCCCTGCAGCCCTGGCTTCGTCCGGAAAGGTCGTCCAGACAGTCGTTCAGCTGTTCGGTCTAATTAGCATATTAGCTCTTTATTATATAGGATA